>NW_017306325.1:678950-690528 GCF_000935625.1 Nanorana parkeri
TATATATATATATATATATATATATGCATATATTAAAAAAATGGTGACAATTTTTATTCTTCTCACTGCCACGATTGACTAGAATCAAGGAAAACAGGTGAATGCTCCTGTGTTATCTAAGTAGCATTGTTTATGCATTGGCACAACTGGCAGCTCAGTGCAGAACAGGCACCTAGATGTAAAGTTAACAGTTACTGTACAACAAGGGTGGTTAAAATAATTCTGTAAAGAGAGAATAATGGAAGGTGCCATTGCTGAACTCTCCTTTTGAAAATGCAGGCTCCCTGGCTGTCATATGATTGGGTTGGCTTTAAAGCTGTAAGAGTCACTGGTCCAGAACAAGTATAGATTTCCAAAATACTTCTGACATGCTTATTCCAGTTCACTTCGGGAACAATAATATTATTGCACTTCATTAAGTTGCAGAGTGACTTTGCTGTAAAGCCATCTGCTTTAATCAGAACTGACTCCTTCTCCTTGCAAATCATCAGCACACTTGCAGCTGGTAGTCCAGCTGAACGTCCATGTCCACACCTACTGTAGTGCTGCAGGTCTAATAAACCCCTAGCATTGTGGTCGCATCTCCATTCTCTCCTCCTGGCCAATCATAAAATGACATAAAAGTCATTGAGAGCTGGACTTCCACCTACAGCTATACTGATGATTTGTGGGTAGAAGAAGGCAGATGACTTTAAAGCAAAGTCATTCTGCAACTGAACTGCAATAAAATGAATGTGCCCAGAGTTGGGCTTTAAGTCAGACACAGCACAGCAACTAGCATTTTTAGGAGGCTACCAATGACAGTCCCCAATACTCCTCTAATCACTTTAAGTCTAATGTTCAACCAGCAAGTTACAAAAGCCCCCAATTGGATTTAGTCACACCAAGCTTTTTGGCAATTGTCAGGATTGGCAGATTGGCAGGCAATGTCTGTAGCGTAGAGAAGGTCCCTCTCGAGTCAAAGCTAGGGGTCTCCAATCAGTAGGGAGCATACGTTTTCTGTTTGCAGAGCTTTAGGTCGGATGCCACATGGGGCATGCTGGATCTGTAGAAAGAGCACTGCTTCCACACAGAAAGCAAGGGTCCCTTTCAGAAGTATTCTTGCAGGGGTCATGCTTCACTATTGTGGTTATGGCTGTTTTCATTTAAAAAAAAAAAGGACTGTAAGATGGCACACTTTTTTGTTCTGATGCACCTGACATGTTTTAGCTGATTTAAACTGCAGGTTTTAGGCTCAGATTGTATCACAGGTCTAATGATAGTTTGGATTCTAGATTCTACAAGAACAATGACTGACACACTGCTGCTAGAAATGGGTTAGCAATAGTTGTCCACATAGTGTCAAACATCAGCCAGCTAAGGAAGCAATAGCTGTCCATAGCTAAAGCAACTTGTGAAAATACAGATTGAGAAACATATACTTCTATAGACATCAATGGCAAAATGCAAAAACTTAATTTCAGATGCACATCAGTCAAAACATTACTTTACTAAGAAAGTGACAAAATGCAGGACAGTCTGAGTATGTCGGCTTTATCATTATCAGCATAGCTAGACAACACAGTTTAGTTTGGTAAATCATTATGTCTCTGCTCTCAAATGAGATGGAATGTCTTGATCTTAGATGCCTATTGTAAACAAGCTATGCCAATCATATGATATCTGTGGTCTACATAATGACGAGGCAATGTATTTGGTATGACAGGCATCCTGGGTACACCCCCATCACAGTATAGCAAGGGGTAGCCTGGCAAGGGGCACCTGATTCTACCCCAGACACTAAGATTTAAGAGAGGTGACAGCCATTAATATGGCTGTCCTGCAGGAAGAGAAAGCTGCTGAACCACCACAGATGCTGCTTCGGCATAGCTTCCCATAATCCCATTTGAACAAGAAAGAAGCCGGTGTTTCCAATTCCTTAGCTGATCAACACTTACTAACCACTTGGTCACTAGCAGCCAGGCCCACTCTGTGTACAGTCAGCATCAAATGGAATATAAATATTCCTTTTTGGCATTTCAATGACGTGTGAAAATTTCTCCAGCAGAAACCTGCAGATGTTTCTACAATCCATAGACACATCTTTACAGTATCAGCAGACACAAAAACCTAAATTGTTACCACATGTCAGTGGGCCCGTCAATCTCTACAGATGTGCTCTAGCCAGTAGGATCAAATGAGATTCCATCATGCCTCCTGATCCACTGCCAGCCAAAGTTATCACAACAATGTAAAGGCATTTGTAAGTCATTAGGGCCTACTAGACAATACAAATGATAAGTGCCTTTCTAATCAGATAAGTGTAATCACCATCATCAGATTAATTTATTGTTCCTGAGGATGTGAATAAAAATGATTCATCTTGTGTAATGTCATTATAATCTGACACTCTCAATTACACAGCTGAACTTTATATTAAAAGGTAAAACAATATGACCCACAGCCAATATGATAAATATTCCTGTAAAAAGTGATGAAACCAGGCCCTGCATTCCTTCAGGGCTCATATGCAGGTCACTGGTTTAAAGAGCTATTTCAGGGCCTCAGAAGGAAAATTTGTGAAGTGAGGACATGATGTATCTAATACCTGGCATTTGCCTAGCACTGAAAATTCAACTTATGTTAAATGTGGGAGGGAGGGTTCCAGATGGGGCCACAGCAGGACCAGTGTGTAGCCAGCTTTAGTTTTTAGTTTCATCTTATTATGTTTTCTTATTATTTCACCTATATTCTCTACGCCTCCTCTTTTGCCGCTACAGTGACATTGACATGGTAATTTGCTCAAGCAGAATGTTCCTGTTCACATAAAGCAGTAAGGTCCCTGCAGGTTACCATTGGCAGTTGTATCAAGCCACACTAGGAACCTTATACATCCATACAGGTCATCCTACCCCTACCCTCTATACATTAGTCTCCATGTGCACATAATCAGGACCACACAGCTATTCACATTGGCTTATCTCATGTACTCACTACTTCTTTGAAGCATGCATTGCCATTAATCAAAATATACTGTTATCAGCAAAGAGGGTTGACACATTGCATTCAGCTGTTGAACCCTCTCCTTTCTGAAAGTCAACTATCTCTATTGCTTAATGCCATCTATCTACTGAAGACATTTACTAATTAGTTCAAGAGTGTAACCCTAGTCAAACTCTGAGCTATCTTATTTGTAGATGGTGGATACAATTAGCCAGGCCTTTTTGGATACTTTGTGAGTTTGCACAATAGATCCCTGATTTTGTGCTAGGAAACAGTTGTATAGCTGCAAACATAGTAAGGTATTGTGCTATTCATCTTATGATACCACAGATAACCTGTCATGAGATAGGACCTCAGTTTCTGGGCAACGCTATAATATTCAAATACCTTTTTTTATACCATGTTCAAAAAGATTTTTGTAGAAGTTTAGGTGGACCTAGGTTTAGATATTTTCAAGTTAAAAGCAGATATGCTAATAATGTGGAAGTGTAACATGTGCAAATATTTATTTTCAGAAAACAAGCCACACTTCCATGAATCACCATGAATAAAACAATGATTTATTATAGTAAAGAACATATGCTGTGGAACAACTCCCCATATGCACAACCTCTACGGCATTTCACCAATCTGACATAATCATAGAGGCCTCTATCATTAAGCCAGATCGGTGAAATGTGTGAGAGTATGCACATATGGGGAGTTGTTCCACAACATATATTCTTTACTTTAATAAATAATTGTTTATTCATGGTGATTCACAGAAGTGCGGCTTGTTTTCTGAGAAGGATTGGTACGGCAAAGGCGAGCCAGCTTTGAGTGCACCTGTGGAATGATGTACGATTGAATGTCGGTATAAGAATTGGAGCGGTGGATTATCTTAACTATTTGCAAATATTTATTACATATTAAATAAATAACAATACTGCTCTGGACAATGCCACCCTCCCCCAACTTGAAGACTTGCACCATGTTATTTCAGCCATCATGTATGTTAGCATCTATTTTCTGGACTAAAATGCTAGGCGGAGATGATGTAAACTCTGGTGCCTGCGCGGTTCTTAGCTGTGCTCACTCATGTTGGCTCACACAGATAAGCCCATGCTGTCCGTCACCTTCCCTGCAGGGAGATTGTCAATGCTGAACACATGCCAAGCTGGGCAACTTTATGGTTGTAGAATTGTCAAACGAATTATTTACTTGCTATAGTCATTTTTTGGGGGTAATTTGTAGTTATCCTTAAAGTCATATATGCAGTCTTATCAGGAAAATGCCACCTGGTTAATTGAGGTTTTCCTTCAAGAGCGATCACTTGGTTGCCTGGCAAAGTCATTCATTACTCACATATACAATGAACATTAAACATATTAAGTATTTCTTTAGCATCGGTTCTTTGTGTTGTTATTTTCCAACTGCATTCTGGAAATTTTACTCAACAATTTCTGCAGTTTTCATGATGCAGAAATGATCATTATTATTTGTTAGCTTCAATAAGTCAAAATCACCCCCTTACCTTAGGAGATTGGATGCAAAGATCTCATTATCAGAGTCCTAAAAGAAACTGATCAGAGATTCAACCCACATGCACCAAAACCAAAATATCACCTCTAGATGGAGTCTTAAATCATAATTGGCTGAAAAAGCAGCCTTTCCATACCTAGTAGAGGTTTTTCCACTTGACCTTTGTATGTTGAATTATATTCTTTTTTATATCTGACTGATTACCATGAACAGTATGACATTATTTCACATCACAGATGAACCAATATCTCCCAGGAATCACATTCACATTGTGCTATAATCTTCCAAGTTAAGATTTGATAGCAGAATGTTCTCAGAGGTAATTTCAGCGCTTAATAGAGGATAATGAAAATAAATGTGTTTCCAATATGTAAGGTGATTACATATGTTACCAATAACATTTTAACTGAGTGAGCTTATTCAAGAGAAATCTCTTTGAGAAATATCATGCTACTGGCTTAGCTAAGAAGGCTAAGTTATTTCTTTGTTGATTCAATTTTAGTGCACACTCTGACCATTGTAAGGCAATTATTAGAAGTAAAGGCTGTAACAAAGTACAGCTGTCCAGACACAGGGAGATCTGATCATTCAGAACCAAATGATTGAATGAATTGTATGAACCACATCGTGCATCTAGTATTCAATGTGCATATCAGAGTGACCAGGCAGATCAATATTTGCAAATAATGTAAAAGCAGAAAGCATTGTTTGCAACAGTCCATGTATGTCTTAAAGAAAAATGCCATAACAAAACCCCCAAAAATTAAAAAGTACCCTTGCAGTGGGGATACCCCATGCACTGCAAGGGTTAAGTGATCATTTTGTCTAGGGGGCTCAAATAAAGCAGACATACTTAACCTTGCTCCTTCTGGCTTCCTCCTAGACTGGTCCCACAGCCTCTTCTTCCATAAGCTCCAACGGTCTAAGGACCGCTGACACCATCACGTCTTTTGCAGGCCCATTGAGCTGCATTAGGCATGAGGATGCTGGGAGACATTCCATAGAGAAAGGTGAGCGCTGACTGCTGTTGAACCAAAGATTCCACACTTAATTTGCTTTGAAGTATATTTTTTTATGAAGGAGCCATATTAGCACAATCGAATCTTAAAGCATTTCAAAGATTAAAAAGACCATCTATATATTAGTTTCTACCCCCACAGAAGTAGTTGCCATAGTAATTCCAGCTCACGAGCAGTAGTCACAGTCTTGGTTAAAGCCAATTAGATTACCAGTTTCTGGATTGTGTAAAATAAAAAACCAGGACAATCATAGGAAACCCAGAAAGAACATGCACATTCCATAAAGCGGCCTTGGTCACCAGTAAACCCACAATGTAGTGATGATAAGCCTAAGTGCTAGTAACCAAGTGATGGTGCTCAGGAAGACGTCTGATTGGGTGCTGTGGGTTACTGTATTGTGCACGTTGCTTCTTGTCCTACTGAATAAGCCTGGTCTTATGAGCTAATGTTACTTGATGAATCAGAGTTTTACATACAAAAAAATACTGTGCTGTGTATCCAATATTTTAACTGTGATTTCATATCTATACAATTTCTATAACATTCACACAGATGTAAGTGGTCCATAAGGAGCAGTTGATGTCATCTCTGACACATACCGGTAAAGAGCCAAAGGTTTCTGCATTGCAATTCTGGCGCTTTGACAAAAACCTTCAAAAGGGATGTTTTATTCTGTTCCAAACGTATCAAGAAGAAAGTTAACAAACTATGTCAAAAGGGATGGCTAAATAATTCATGAGATTAAACAGCACGTACAAGACTGTCAATACTTCTGTTCTGAAAGAGCTGAGACGTAGCCTCAGCAGGATTCATGAATCACCCTCATGGAGTTCAGGAGAACACGTATTATAATGATTTACCATTTGGCCTTGGATTATGTATCCATTACGGTTTCATGTTATTGTTGAGGCAGCAAGTTCTCATTATTCTTTGTTTTACTGGAATATATCAATACGTTGATTGTTAAGTGTTTTCAAGAGTAACTATGGTGTATTTTTTAGCCAGCACATATTTCAAGCTAGCATGGCAATGTTAACTTTAAATTATTATTATTTTTTTTTTGGGGGGGGTTACACTTTTACATCATTGAGGCACCATTTTCTTCATTATTGTATAATATATACCAAATTACTGATTCTCCCTCTAGTGGTAATCTGTATTACTTGTACTCTCTTACTCTCCCTGATTAATAACTTAAAACAATTCAACCAGAAAGAGAATGAATCATTTTCATATGTTAATGAAATTAATTGTACAACATCACTAAACATAAACAGGTGTGTGTGTGTGTGTGTGTGTGTCAGTCCGTCCAGGAGGACCGTCCCCCCATCCTTATATCCATGTTCTACTTTAAAATAACCTATGAGATGTATTGCCTTAAATATCTGTAGATATATCTATAGATATATAGACATATCTATAGATATATCTATATATCTATAGATATATCTATAGATATACACTGAGTGGACAGATTATTATGACCACCCCATCAAGAGGCTATTGTATTCTGAGAGCTGGCAGAATGCATGAACAGTGACTTCTACTGCTGATTGGCTGCAATCATTTTGGAATGCAAATTTTCACCCTAGCTTCTTTAACAAAAATTGATTAAGTAATTGACTTTTGCCAAGCTGGCAGGATCCACCTCTAAGAATTTTAGCTGATTCCTGTGAATCAGACAACATTCTAACAATGTAAGGCCAGCTTTTGTATTCATATGGAAATGTGTGTGTATTACAAAAATGATTCCCATATAACCAACTTACTGACAGAATGGAGTGGGTGGACTTTTGAACTACAACAATACAAAAACAAAAAAAATGTACTGAGCTTGTAGGCTAATAAGACAGCTTAGGTTTGTAGTTCTGCCGAAAAGCCAGAGATTAACGACATGATATTAGGATTATAGAGTTCTGGTATACAGGAGCATTAACAATTATGTAATAATATAACATATACTGATGGTAATAATTATTGATGCTATGCTTGTTTTTATGTGATTTTTTTGACTGACTACTACTGATTTTTTATTTTTTTTGCCTGACACCATCTCTTTCAGCTTTTGCTTGCGCTGGCAGTGGGAGGATAAAGAACAGAGGTAGGCAAACTCCAGCCCTCCAGCTGTGGTGCAACTACAATTCCCAATAGGCATGGAGACTCTGAAAGCCACAGGCACGACTCCCTAAGGCAGAGGCATGATGGTAGAGATTGTACACTAGGTTCCAGAGATCTGATATGCTGAAATATATGAGCCACTAATGGCAAATGTAGTAGCTGGAAAATTACAAAAGCACAATAACAAATTCCAGGTGCCACAAAGAGAGATCACTGGGGGAGAGTGGGGGGTGATACAAATTTGCTATGGTCCCCATGATCAGTAGCTGCATGCCAGGTTCCCAGAACAATGCCATGCTGCTACTTATAGTTAAGAAAATGGAGTACTTTTGGGCTAAGTAACAACCACATGGTAATGATGAAGTTTTGCCAGATCTGAGAGGTGATTGGGAACACTCCTGACTGGTTACAATAAGCAACTCTTTTTCCTTTATTAGCCCTCTTCGTCAATTATTACAAGTCAGACCATAACCTCCTCATCGGTTCACACAGGAAAAAAATGTCTTGTATAGCAAGGACGGCAGTGCCACTCTCTAAAATATCCACATGTCAGCTAAGCATTTTAACATAAAGTCCCCAAGCGATTTACAACAGCTCTTTGCAAAAAAAGCAATATTTATAAACACATTTTACAAGAAATTGAAGATTTTGGTGAAAATATCAAACATCTGGCTATACACAGTATTGCTTCCCCCAACCCTTTACTTTACTGGAGTGATGCAGAACAGGATGTAAACTGAAAAGAAACTTACATCTGGAGAGCATACTGTATATAGCCGGTGTTTGTTTTATTAGCTGTTTATATATTTTTTATATAAACAAGGAAGATTTTGGTATTAGAAGCATATGTATTGACAATGTCTGCATTCCAGCGAGTATGTTCGTTCTTTGACGCAATGAAAAGAATGCATTATATGACCAGCACAATAGCACATTTGTTAACACTGACATATTTATCTGTCTTTCTCCAGTCGAAAAGGGAGGGGGAAAAAAAATTATGTCAATTTTACCCAGTCTGCCTTTCTATTCTGTCACACACATTATTTCATGAAATATGAATCCAAAATGTTCTGTTTCTCTTCAATTTCATTTCACCACAAATACCAGAGTCCTCTGCTCCATGGGATTTCAGTAACAATCTGTTCTTTCTATTCTAATGGCAAAATCCCAATCCTGCTGTCTTTAATCAAGATACTTTAGATATGTTTTCAATACCAGACGCGATTTTCAGAGCTGATGTTTGTAAAGGCGTGCGTTTGAAGGAAACAGAGCAATGTTGATGATGATGTTTGATGTGGCTTCTTGCCAAAACAGATTTTATTAAGTGAGTAGATAAGCTAGGCCTTTGCTTTTATCAGAACCTTTCGTAAATGTTAATATATCCATAGACACGAGACATACCTCCCAACATTCTAAGATGAGAACATAGGACACCTGTATACACAAAGTATGTAGGCAAAGGACTTGCCTCAGCCATGCCCCCAGTAACACGGTCATGAAGGAGTAATCCATGAAAAATCATTATTTTTTCACAACTTCTCTTCCTTTATACCGGCTTTACAAAATAACAAATACAATCATTTAGAGATTGGATGAAAGGTTTCATGTAGTATACTTCTGCTAGGTAAATAGAACATTTTCCAACAGTGGTCCAGTGAAGAACGTTTGGGACTTTTAAGATCATACAGTATATTAGAAAGATTATTGCATATAGACTCCCAGGGAATATGCTAGAATATTAAACTGTATTCTAATATCTTCCATGTGAGTATATGGGGTTGATTTACTTAAGGCCAATAGGCTGTTCACTTTGCAAGGGAAGGGGGATTTTGCCTTAATATGAGGTATGAGGTAAAGCTCTGCTGACGTCCATCATCCACTCATGTGCATCAAAAAATACTGTTTTGTTTTTTTTTTTAAATGTTACCACGTTCACTAACCTAAGGTAAAAACAGCCTACTTGCCTTTAGTTAATCAACCTCTACATATTTTTCATATGGTTTTTTTTAAGTGATTTTGGTTAGAAAATGTGAGTTTTTATGGGTGCAATAATTTCTCTGATATCCTATGTGGCACCTTAGAGTCCAATTTCTCAAAGGTTTTTGGACTTTTACATGTATATATGGGGATGTGGTGTACTGATTTACTGTAGGGATAACTATCAACCAAGTGTGTATGTTAAGACCATGTCGCATTAGAAATCCTGTTGCTGGCAGCAAACTGCCAGCTGCAGGATTACCAAAGACTCACTCACCTACTCCTGTGGCATTGCTCCCTCACTGGCCAAAATGCTGCAAAATGTAATCCACCAGCAAGTGAATAGTGATACAGAGACACCTGGTTAGGAAGAAAGGCACAGAGTTCCTAGGCATTTTAACAACTTTCATGTCCCACTGGGAATATTCTTTGAGCGTGTATGTTTCACACATTTTCTGTTATGTTCTCTGAGAAGAGTTAAACTTAATTCCTTTAGTACTTTTAGTCCATTTAGATAAAGCAGTTCTTAAAACCCAGAAATTCAATAGGGTGCACATAAATATTTCATTCTTTTTAGGTATGGCAAAATTAAAACTTGACTTCTGTAAGTGAACCCTCTGTAGACCATACTACTTCTGTACCCCCTTCATGCCGAGAATTACAGTGGAAGTTCTCTCTAGAATTACTCTATAAACATTAGACAGTCATAGAACTCATTCTCCTCGATAAATGCAAAGTGCCGCACATTTATCAAGCTATATGTGTTACATGCCTGTTTAATGTTGAGTAATTCTAGAATGAAATTCCATTTTAAGAATAACTGCATACACCAGAATAGCCTGTGGATGAATCTGTATATAACCATTTGAACATTTACATACAGTATATTGACCCTATTTGTGCACAATAATAACTAAAAGTTGAATTTCACAGTAAAAAACAAAACAAAAGTCTCTGCTGCTTACAAAGGGGTGAAGGGGGCATGGGGGTCCCAGGTTCCAGGAACATATCACAATTGACCATAGTGTATAAAGTTTTGATTTTGTAGGGTGATATTCTTCTTTACCCATCTGTCTTTGGTTAGCAATCAAACTGAATGACAGTCAGATACTTTATCCTCTTTTAGCCTAGAATGGCTGTCATAAAGGGAAAAGTGAGGTTAACTCAGCTACATGGCCCGTATCAATACATTTTTTTAAATAAATTAAGCTCTGTAAAAGAATTCAAGGTTTCATATGCATATCAAGCTATTTTCTCACTGCCCATTTATCTAAGGTAACCTTTTTTTTTATAGCTACCAGACCTTTAACCGAAGCCAAAATAAAGCAGAAAGGTTTTCATTGTTAATTAACAACCAACAGGAATTGGTCTTCAATTCATTCTGGTCCACTGACTACTGCAAAATGCAATCTTGATTACTAAGCATTTTGAGCCATCTCTGGGAATTACTGGCTACAGTTACAAGGCTATGAAATCATTTCACTACTTCAGCAAAATGGATTAACCCATGTTATTATTTATACCTGTAAACTGACCAGGCAATTCAGATTTTTACATTTCCTAAACCTACATTTCACAAATTCTTTGTTAGACAAGGATACATTTATGTATGCAGCTTTTATCACAGAATATAAATGTATAGTTGTCTCTCAGTAATCACAGGTATTAGTTTGTGTCATGATTCATCACTATTATTTTACATTGATCATTCAAAATTGTTTATATAATTATGTTTAGCCTGATATAACTGAGTATTAAATTTGGACATATGACATAAGATTATCTGCTGGCTAATGGCACAATTTAACAGGACTAAAAATGGTCTGAAAAGTAATTTTGCAGCAACCAATAAGCAATTATCTTTCATTTGTCTGACAGTTCTAAAATTTGGCTGTTAAGTGCTGTTGGTTATTGTGCTGTGTTACTTTGGAACCACTTCACTTAAAAAATTTGGAACCACA
>NW_017306325.1:690550-706600 GCF_000935625.1 Nanorana parkeri
CCTGTTGTGTTTTATATTTTTCCTTACTTGAAGCAAGTTATACTCACCTCAGTTCCCACTCCATGTCCCTTGCTTATGGGTGTGGGGGACTGCTAATTCAGCGCTGCAGGTGGTCCCTTGCTGTCATCCCCTTGTAATGACAGTCACCATTTGGGTATTTAAGCACCATCAAAGATGTAAAATAAATGACTAGACCAATAGGGAGAGTAAAGCTTTTCTATAATTGACCACACTTGCTGGGCAGACCTTGGAATTCAGTAGCAGACATGTTGCCACTTAATACCTGAGGAGTAAAGGTAGTGAACTCCAAACCAGAAGTATCCACATCATATACAGTAAAAGATAAACCTCCAAAAGAGGCAGAATATTACAAACTGAACATTTTAGTTATTTATTTATTTATTACAGGTATTTATATAGCACTGACAATTTATGCAACACTCCACATTCTCTCATTTTCTATTCAGCACAAACAGCCATTGTACTAATAAACAGGATATATTTCCCAGTGTGTGTTTTGATTTTTTACAGGCTCACACTGGGCTTATCTGTTATATTGACTTAAAGAGTCAAACGTACAGGTCAAGCCAGCAATTTCCACAGCAAAATTGTAACCATGTTGGTCTTAAAATGGATGTAAAGCTTGAACGACCGCACAGTACACTTCCTTTTTAAACAGTTTGCATAAAAGGGAGAAAATCGAACGTTTTAAGAATCCCTTTGAAGTATGGGTAGCCATTACTTAAGTGGTACATCCTATAAGTAGTTGTAATTACAAGTTACTATTTCCTGCGTCTTCCTATGCAACATGTAAATGACACATGTAGATCTTCAGATCTAAGCATTACATGAAAAATCCAACTAAAGTCAGCTACAATGTGCTGAGAGGAGGCTAGTGGCCATTTTCTCATATCAACCTACATAAGAGGGATATATCCTTCTTGGCTAGGAGGACCATCAGGAACAATGATCCAGCCTCACCTAGGAACATGTTATAATACGGTATATGCTTGCAATAGTGGAAGATTATGGGAAAGAACATAGAAACAACCATAATGGTTTCAGCAGTCTGATCTTCACGCAGCATAGCCATGTAAAAGAAAAATTACTGCTTATGTCAGTTGACTTGCAATTTTCATAGGTACAGCTTTAGGTGCTGCCACTCTGTTAAAAAAACTCTAGTGGCTCTGGGGTAGGTGTTCCCCTGCCGACCTCTGCTGTCCTTCCAGCGAACCTATATTCCTCTCCAGCCATATTTTGTTTTTTGGTCCACTCGGACAACTGCAGTCCTGTGTGAATATACTGGACAGTTGCGGTGAATGTCCTTATAATGATTGGAGGACCAGTCATGAGAAAATGGGAGTCCTCATTGTTGACCTCTGAGGATGCTAGTTGCCTGGTTCTTCAAAACATTCTCAGTCATTGACCCAGAGCAAGCAAGCAACAAGTCATTCAGAACTCTTGATCTGGGTACATGTTTTAGGTCAGTGAATGAAAGAGCTCTGAAGTCATAGGATCAGTGTTACAGCCCAAAAATGAGTAATTTTAGAAGATCAACTGTTAAGCACACATACTTCTCTTAGGACAACGTCCCTTTAAGTGACCAGTTCCTATTAAAAAGAAAATCTATGCAAAAATGTAAAGCCTCTATTCAGTGCTAAGATGTTTATTTCAATGCAATCACTATCATATAAAGGCATTTCAAAAGTAATTTGCAAGACTTTTTTATTCTGCAGATTGAATTCACATTTCACCTGGAAATCCTGTCAGGAAAGTCCTTGTTCAGCCCCTTTATGTTATAGGGTGACAACACTCTGTCCCTGCCTTACAGTTGTTCTGCTGTGTTGTCACTCTGTTACATGGTCTCCCAGTGCAAACCATAAGCAGCTGGGCAGACGCAAATTGCAAAGGCATGCTCCGCTGTTTTCACCATTGGGATACCTTAAGGATACCTGCCCTGAGAAATGATGTGCAGCCATTGCTGGAGTTTATGTAGACAGATAGTGGCTGCAAAGAAGTTGCAGGAGATCAGAAGTGCTGATAAAAGTGAACAGTAGTATTTTATTTAAAACATAAATAAATAAACAAATAAATGGTGATAGGTATTGATAGCCTTAGCAAACTAAATGCCATTCGGTTACATTACATATATGCAGCAGTTCTAGCAAAAATGCCGATCACTTCAAACGGCCAGTTCTCTTTAGCATGTCTGAACAAGATATGACAGTGGATGACAACCTGAGTCAGTATTATTCTCACAACCTTTGACCAGTTGATTGACCGACCAAATACACTCAAACAAACCACAGTGACCTTGGTGAAATAAAATATATTTGCTAACACATTTCCAGTAGATTCTAATGTTACAGCAGGGTCAAAGGATCACTGTTTTGAAATAACTCTTCCACCACTACAGTCACCAGTGACCAGATCAATACACTTGTGTGCAGAGGTGAATTCAGTTGCAGATAATAGCTGCACAGGGAATTTGTTCGCAAATTGTCTTGTGCATACATTCTGCAACCCAAATATGATTTAAATTTAGAAGGTCAGTAAGCATGAAAAGGCTTAGTACAATGACTTGCTATTGAATATTTTTTTAAAAAGGTGAAAAATACTGGTGCCATTTAAACAGAATAGGATAGGGTACAATCAATCATATTCTATGCACGGTGCATAGACCCTTGCATACAATACCTAGCACTGCTCTTGCTAAGTTACAGTAAATGCAATATTTAGTGCCAGGTGATTTTTCATTTAACCTCTGGTGTACATAACTTAGTTGAAATGGAATACTTGAGTGGTTGGGGGCAACTTGCTAGCAGCTAGATTTCTGAGAGAGCAGCAAAAATACTTACCTGCAGCATCACTTTTTCCCAGGCCGAACTAGCATGGTGTTGCTCTGTCACTGCTCTCTCCTTAATCTACAGCATTCCATCTAGCAAGGGAGCAGATAGTAGTGTAGTGGAAGCAGATAAGTAGTGTCTTTAACAATTTTATTGCTGGTGATTTTCTGCCAGCAACAGAATCACCATAACTTAGAACACAACATAATACAAAATTGTAATTGTTTTCTAGATTTGAATGCAAACATTTTAGAACTGTTCAGGTGATTAGATTTTTGCTAGACTGGATAGTTTTATACTTAGATTATCTTTTTGTGCCTGTTCGGGAAAAGTGTTGCTCAGTCAAAGAATTCCACTGGGTTTCCATTTCTTTGAAATTAGTTTGAATTATGGGACGGCCTCTGCCTTGGATAAGCAGCTGAGACAGCAATAGAGATGAAAGTTTTGGAGCTTGGTGATTCGAGGGGAAACACAGCTGCTCCAGCTGGTCGGCTCAGATCTTAACACATCCAACAATGATGGAGAAGGCGATAATGTGCTTTGCCCCTCAGACTGAAATATGTGTACATGAAACCGTTCCTAGAATAGACAGATACTTCAGCAAACGCTTGTATATTGTCTTTGACAACAAAGTATTACCCTAAACTCCTGCTGAGTAATAGGCAAAATATCCGTGTTCGAGATGACAATTCTGTGGATTTCAGCATGAGTTTCAAATACTGATTTGATGTTGCCATTGTGTTAAATCCTTTACACAATAACAATGATATTATAGATACAAATTATCTCTGACTACAGTGATACACATGACAAAACTGACAGACACAAGTGTTCCATGCAGACAACAACCAGCCAAACCTTACAGGGCGTAATAAACAAGGTCACACAAGAATCAGTTGTGTGCTCCGGTGTGGCCCTTGTACAGCTGTGGTTGGCCTTGAAAACAGAAAATGTTCTACAGAGTTTTGAAACCTTAAAACAATGAAGTCTTCCTGATAGCTAAGCCCTTTATGTTAACCTTGAGAACCTTAAGAATGTAGATCTAAGTTTGGCACTGTGCAGTCTCCTTATTAATAATGATACAGACTGCAGACCTTAGTTTGGCACTGTACAGTCACCTTAATAATGATACAGACTGCAGACCTTAGTTTGCCACTGTACAGTCACCTTAATAATAATGATACAGACTGCAAACCTTAGTTTGGCCCTGTATGGTCACTGTGAGAATGGAGATACAGACAGCAGACCTTAGTTGGACCTTGTAAGGTCAGCTGGAGAATAATACCGACTGTAAACTTTAGTATGGCCCTGTATGGTCACCTTGAGAAAGAAAATACAGACTGCAATACATGCACATATTCCTGTGTGCTGTGTTATTTCCATTTAAAGACTGCAAGTACAGAAACATACCTGGAGGTCTGCTAGAAATGCCCCCTGCTCATGGTGGGGGGTCAAAAGTGGCAGATTCTCTTAAAGCTTGCCACATCCCCAAATCATACACCTCCTATTGGTAAAGCTCAGTTATTTGTTTAAAAAAAGCAAACATCTGGATGTATTCCTAAATGCACAGAATATTACTGGATATTGAGTTATTATAGGTATATTAAGCATCAGAGATTGTTGATCCAGGGAATAACTGATTGCTTTATGGGATCAGCAAGGATTTTGTTCCCCTGTTGGAGCAAATTGAACCATGCTTTATAGGGCTTTTTTGCCTTCCTCTGGATCAACAGGGGGAAGCTGTGGGCATAGCGTTATGTTTAGGCGGTTTAGGCTTTACTTCTTTTTGGGGTTTTTTATACTCGACGGACTTGTGTCTTTTTTTCAGCCTGACTAACTATGTAAGTATGTAACTATGTAAAGGTGGCTGTCCGTTAAAGGATCAATAGGAAGGCTTAGACCAAACTACTTTTGAGATTTGCATGTTAGTTACCAAAATTTCTTGATCTATTCATCATTCTGATCATTTATGTGTTTTCCAATGAAGGTCACCTATATGTAGGGAATTTTCATCACATACACAATCCGGATTGCTGATGTTTGCAGCAGGTTTATTTTTAAGCACTCAAATATGAAGGCTTATGTCGTTATCTGAACTTTAAGGTTTTATTGGAAATCTTGACTTTTGCTCTCTAGTTAAAGCATATCTGTGTTGTTCAAGTTTGATGTTAATGCTAAGTGCATTGTTTTATCTCTGTATCTCTCAGTTCCATGTCACAAACATTGTAAAAATGCTAGTAAAATGTTTATACACAAGTGGATGCCAGTCATTTGTTTACATTCTTGTGGCGTTCAGCTAGTTTATAGCCTTGGGAATTCCTCCTTTACTCAGATCAGGTAAATGTCTGTAATAGTTAACATGGCATTCTGCACACTGATAAGTAACACATGGCATACATGACACAGACAGTCCAGACATTGACCTCTACAGTTCAATCACAACTTGACCAAAATAAAAAAAGTCAATATTTAGTCATATATGCTTAGTAAAAGCTCCATAAGCTGGAATGGTTAAGGGAAGGTAAACAATCCCTAACTAATTCAGTTTTGTGTGTGTTCGGAATAGCAGAATAAAAGAAAAAAAAAACTATTTACAGCATAACAGTACATTTGCTTAGATGGTCAGTCAGTGAAGACTGACGTGAGTGGACTACCTACTGGCTACAAATGGTAAACAATATTTATATGTAATATTAAGTCTTATTTATCTAATACAGTTTTGTAAACTAAAGTTTTAGTATTACATAACAGAATCCCCATGATAAAACCCAACGTTGGGCTTGTCAGTATCATGTATGTAGCTGTGCATGACAACCAATCAGCTTCTGTCTTCAGTATGTTTAGTTAAGATTTTAAAATGAAAAAGAGAAGCTGATTGGTTGCCATGCACAGCTGCTCCAGTTTTTGTCCGATCCAGTTTTGATAAATTCCCCTGAATGTGTGTTAAAGTGGCCAAATGTATTCTCTATCAGGACCCTGTGTGATAGGATGACAATCCAGAAACACAATTGGGAAACAGGGGCAGAATGTTGTCACCCTAAAATAGGAAGGGCCTGAATAACAATCTTCATGGCAGAATCACCAGGTATTTTTTTATTTAACGCTGCAGATTTAAACAGATTGGAAATGTAGTGATTGGGTTACATAAACTTTATGTCATCATAAACAAAATCCCTTCCTTATTATTATTATAACTATGACTTCTTATTTGTCTTTTGAATGGTTTTAAATCCAATATTCACATAATGAAAATGGAACGGTCTTCTTAACCTTTGTTTGGCATTGCCAAGACTCTCTGTCATCAGCCTTCGTCTGAATATAACAGGAATGTCTGCCCAATAAGTTGATGAAAAATAGAACATTCCGCCCACATCTGTCTCCCTGAAGAGGGGTTTTCAAGCGTCAGTAATAAAATGTATCTATCACAATGGAAAGTCGTGACACAGCCATTATCTATATTTTAACTTGGGAGTATGCTTATTATTTCAGTGGTTAATGATGGTGAAATATAACACATCTATAATATTAGCGCCTAGTCCATTGATTCACGGTAATAATCCCCTGTTGCTGCACACTCGGTGGGTTAAAAGCCCAGCAGATGGATCACTCTTCTTTCGAGCAGGTCATTACTGGTCAGCCGTGACCAAAGGCTGCTTTTCAGCTTCCATATAAACATTTGCCTGCGTGCTATTTACTGTGCTGTGCATGCACTGTCATTAATTTCCCAATGACACTGAATTTTAATCTTCTTTTACTTTGGACCTCCTGCGACATTACAAATCCTTTCACAGAAAATAGAGTTCCAATTCCATTTTTTCCCTTTAGGCCGTACAGTTCCTATATATCATGTGATGTGGATAATAGCTGTGCGAAGCATGAGAGAACATTAAGAGAGAGCAGTTTTGTCATATGCCATTTGTTGGATGAAAATGACAGCTTAGATTGGTGATAATAATACAACAGATGAGGCAACGCAACAGACAGCCGCTCGAATAAAGAACCAAAGGTCAACAACTAACATATTTCAGTCTAATGTAAATTTTGAAAACAATGAATGGCGTTCTGGAAAATTAAAGGGAAACTAGCTATCTCCTGTACTATATTGCAATAGACAAATATTACAAACAAGATAACATAAGTTAATTAAAACAATTTGATAACTAATGTGAAACAATAATTTAAAGCCAAACTGAAGTCATAGAAATAAATAAGCAATGAGGCAGATTACTAACCCCTCCATCATCACCACCACCTACCTATTTTCATGGTCCACTTTACTGTTACAGTAAGTATCATAAGATAGCCATACTTGATTTGAATTTTGTCCAATTTCTGCTGAACTGGCTGAAATTCAAGCAGTTAGTGGCCCTTTCAGCACCACCTGACTCAACAACCCTAGAGTGAAAAATCATAGAACGAACAGCAACTGCATTCAGCCATATGCAGTTACTGAATACAATAGCTAGCAGGAAAAAATCCTTCATCCATGCTGAACAGCATTGCAAATAGACTGATTTCTCTTATTCAACCTGCAAAATAAGAGATCTAAGCGTGTATGGCTAACATTAGACCCACTGCTCTCAGTAATCACTAGTGTCAAACACAGCCGTAAAAACACATACCCACTGAATGTTAGGTCACATTGGGTGGATTTGTATTTTTTTCTGCACTTTTTTGCACTTATCTGCACTTATTTTTGCACTTTGCTTCTATGTATTCTAACATGGAACCTCAATAAACTTGAATCGTTGAGGTTCATCTGTGTGGTGTGCTGGCTATCCATTCCAATAATGTTTGATGTTCAGCCTGGGTGGCAACCATGCCTCCTTCTACAGATACATTTGGAAGAGTTAATATAGCCACCCAGGTACAGGAAATATTTATTCTCTGGATTTTTATGTGAAAATAAAGGAAAAAATTAATGCAGCCACCACATCTAAGAACTGGTAAGCTGCAGTATATTACATTTTTTGTTTTTTGGGTTTGTGTACACTTCAAGACTAATCAGTACTATTCGGTACTGTTAGCATCTAAAAAGGACTTTGTCAATCCAATTTAAGATGTTTCAACATGCTCCCTAGACTATTTGTCTTCAATATCCAAACTTTTTCATGAGGACTAAATCCTGTATCATCAATTGTATACAATATGTATAATAATGATGTATAGCAACCCAAGACAACCAATCGTAGATCAACTTTGTTTTTTTTGGTCAGTCTAGTGCAATATGGTAAATAATATGGTAAACCAGTTTGGATGCTTTCAAACTGGTTGCGATGAATCACTGGATGTTGTTTTTTATACTAATCAACGTTTCTGGCATTACAAGCTAAATTCCTCTACCCTTCAGCAATCCAGTGTCAAATTTACCAAAATTATGCCCAAATACTGTGGTCATTACTCAAGCAAATCATAGTATTACTCCAGATGATTCTCTATATTGAAGAACTAATTATCTGCAGGAAATGACACCTCCAATATTGCCTTGTGAAAGGAGTGGAAACACAAAATAATACAAGTAGATCATAAGGAAGGTGTCCCCTTCAAGGTTTAAGGAGATGCAAGTCAGTGAAATACCAGTGGTAGGTTGAATTGACCTTTAAATAAAGACCAATGATTTTGTAGTTTTGCCTAAATCCTTGTTTTATTTCCTCTAAAGGTCTACCACCTTTCAATACACAGGAATGGCACACCACTGTGAGTAATGAACTGTGTGAGACATAACTGGGTGTGGCAAAATTAGTTTAATGTTCCCCACTTAATTACTCCATACAAGGCTTCTTTGAAACGGTTTGATTAAGTGTCGATGATCCAGCACAATGCCACGAAGGAAAATCCTCCCGACAGACATTCCTGCAGATTCACACTCACTATTTCTTTCTCTGACCGCAAAATGAATTTTTTTTGTGTGCAAGAAATGAACTGCCATCCCATGTTCAATACGCTTCAGATTAGGATTTTTTTAAAATAAAGGGTGAAATCATTTCTACTTAATGAAGAAGACCAGGCAACATTAAGTTCATGTGCATTTGCAATGGAAAACAGCCTCTGGAGTTCTCCCCAGATGTCAAGGTTTGAGGGGTGTATGCAGCCAAATAGCTTAATACACACTAGCACTTAGTAAGGCTCTTGGATATACAATTACTGTAAATCTGGGCAGGCTCCAATGCTGCCGCACTACTGCCTGTCAATAGCTAACTGGTGCTAGAAAACGGGACACTCCAGCTGTTATTTTCCTAATACAAGGACTATGCATATTCTAAATTGAATCTTGGTCTTCTGTATGCACTTCTTCCAGATATGTACAGTACTCCAGCATGAAACAACTCATGTACTTTGCCTCTGTGCAGAAGCTTTTTGCAATAAAGACCAGTCATTGTTGCTCTCTCTCTCTTTGTGCAGGGTGAATGGTCTTGCATTCACCCCCCTGTAAGTTTATGTAGGCAACCTGTAGTGGGTGGGCCTGCTGGGTCCCTTCCACACCTAAGACAATATCAGGGTTTGCAATGTTATTTGTTGCACACACAGTGAATGTATATTAGTTGGGGCTATTGAGGAATATGTTTGAAATGAAAGTTGTGCCCAGAGTTTAGCTTTGAAGTGAACCTGTTATTCCAATGTCCTGACTACACTAACACCCCGGAGCACTCCAGCAATTCAGTGTAGCTGCCTGCTATACATTCCTGGTGTTGGTTCAAATTGGAAACCAAGGCAAGAGGTTTGATTTAAGAACATATATAAAAAACAACATATTACATTAGTATAACCTACATAGCAGCACTGTAGCTGAGTAGTTAGCATTCTTTCTTTCAGCCCTAGGGGTCTAAGATTCAGTTCTGGATTGTAAGACCGCATGCAGTTTGTACAGGGCTCCTCCAGGTGCTCTGCTTGCTTGTAACGTTCTGGCAGGTTACTTGGCATTTAAAAAAAAAAAAAAAAACCTGTCATGTCTCGGAATGTTTTGCTCCACCATGGTCTATCCCAAGTCCAAGACCAAGCTCGTAATGTGGTTTTGTAAAAACTGGCAATCACTACACAGTTGGCAAAACTGGTACCCAAAGTGACCAGTAGCAAAGGAAGGACCTTGGTCTTATAGTAAACCTATTTTAGCAATGACAATAAAACCCCACAATTTCTATCAGTGAAGTACAATGACAAGGGCATGTCTACAGCAAGAGACCTGCAGTAGCTTGTAACCATCCCAGAATGCACTGCATTCAGGAGACAGCCTATTAACAGCTTTACATTTAATACACTGAACTCACATTAGTGTCCCTCTCTACCATCACTTCATCTAGTAAACTATTTCCTTCTGTCATTTTACATGTTACACACAAGTCATAAATCATGGGAGGAAGCAGCTATTTCTAAATCTGCAAATGACTTTTGCTTTTCTTGTTCCCTGCGGTTTTCTGCAGGCTCCTGACTGTTTTTTTTCAGCTTATGTTGTGTTGCCTCACAAAGCATTAGTTGACTGTAGTCGGAATTACATGCAGAGATCTCTCTTCAGCAGCAGATACAAGGCTCACACATCTAACTGAATTAACTATTGAAGGCAATATTTTTGTAGCAGCAAGGTTTCATATTTGTACTTTGTTCGTCGTTGCCCTTCATTTTGTTCGCCATTATACGCCTGTCAGGATTAATTCTACTGGGAAACACAAATAATATCAGCTGTAATATATTATGAGTATTGGGTGGGCTTAGCCCTTAAGAGCTGGCAGACTCTTCAGACTCTTTCAAAATGTAGCACTGTTTGTATTTAATGTAATGATCTAAAATTCCACTCTTCCCTCCACGGTGGAAAAAAAAATAGTTTATGAAGTCTCTATAGCTCTCACACTCTTATACATGTGGGAGAATTGACAAAACAGGTCCTGTACCTAGCCAGGGCTCCTTCTGGCTCATATTTTGCACTAGAGGCCAGGTTTGTTTGTGGCCCAGTCTTCATGGGCTCAGCCAAGTATTTGGATTGTGAAGGACATCTTCCATTGGCTTGTGAACAAGCCAACAACAATTGCAGCTGCTGTCAGAAATCACAGCTAGGTCATCTTCCCCCTGTTAGAGATAATACCCTGATCTAGAAGTGCTGGTAGGTTTTCAAGAGCAAGCCAACCAGAAATACTTTGGCCTTGTTCATATGGGCGATTGATTCACATTTTTACCACCCTACAATCGCCGGCCTTAAACTTAATTTAGCAGCCACTCACGCTTGAACACATGCGGCAGCCACAACAGCACTGCAGGTGCTGGTGCTTGCAAAATGCTACCGTTGCAATCAATGGGACTTGCAATTAAAAGAATTAAATTGCAATAGAAAATCCCCATTGGGATAAAAAAAGAGGAAAAAAATCCTGAGCAGCTCTACTGCCTTCTGGAAAGTGATCCACCACAGGAGGATAGAGGCCTTTTGCCCATCTAAATAAAGCCTTAGAGTGTATGTAAACCCAAACAGTGAACTTCTTTTATTGCCCACTTTTGGTCTGTTGAAAATACCATTGAAAGAGTTTTGTTATATGTGTTTAAGCAGTTCAAACAAATACGTGTTGATCTTTCCAGCTGTTTAGTGAGCTAATAATTTCTTGCACTTGTTACCAATTACAATGTTCTCAGCTATCTCTGAAGACTACGGAACCACAACTCTGTACTTATGCAGAATAGGAGACATGTGTGGTTCTAAAAGTACTATCTTGTTTCTGTTGTCCTAATACAGAAGGGTGAGTAAATGTTGTCATCCTAGGAGTAAAAGGGTATTACTGGAAGAATCAGTAGGAAAAGATAAAGGGAAAAAAGTTAGGAAAAAGAAAACAGTTTTGTTTGTTTTGTTCTTGGGATCTAAATACGCTGTAATGGGGAATATATAAAGAAACTGGTGTAACCTGTTAAATATTTGAGGATCCCTCTGTTCAGGCCTGTGACTTTCAAGTATGCCTCTGGATCAAGGGGTGTGTGTCTGATTGCAAGAGTGTAGAGGCTATGAATGGTTATAGTTTAAATTGAAATATAGGCTTCTTGGAGGCAATAGCCGCCTGCGCATCTTAGCTCAGTGGCAAAACTAGCTGATTTCCTTAAATTCACAGTGAACACTGAATGGCTGATCTAGCTGTACATGTAGCTTTATGCCCTTTAAGAACCTTTCAATGTTGAGAACTTATACTGCAGAGAACCATCCTTTCAGACTGTAGTAGGAGCATTCAAGAAACACAATGGGAACCGTATATCCTGCAAGATAAGGGAATTACCAGGTTTTAATTACTTTCAACATGCTATTGAAGTTATCTTGCTGATATAATTTCATATCACTGCCTTCAAGCATTATTAGTTTTGCAGTAATGCACAAAGCAAGATTTAATTAATTTTGCTGTTTATTTCACGCTTTGATATTCATGTTTCTTATCAAAGAACCAATATTTTTTATGCATGTTTTGTATTTTGTTCAGTAAAGAACACAAGATCAGTGTAAGTTTGGATTGTTTTGTATCTCTTTTAGCTTAGGAAATGTATTCTTTAGGACACCGTGAGGTATATTAAAGCAGAGAATATTCCTGTTATATGTGTTTTAAATAACAGTGATTGGTTCACCTGCAGTGAATGATTGGTGAAAGTCACATCCATTGCTTTATACATAAACCCCCTTCTGTCAGCATTAGACCCCATTCACACTGAGCGGCATGGATATTTTTCCGCACAATTTTGTGCTGAACGGCTTTGAGCTACATTGGGCGATATTGAGCAACACTGCACATTCTATCACGCTACAAAGCACATTTTTTGGGCGGGACTTCGTCACTGCTACATTGGGCTGTAACCAATCAACAGCGATCTTGATGTGACATCATTCTTTCCTTCCATTTTGCAGTGCAAAAGTGACCCTTCTGTAGCGCAATATCGCGCGGCTAAGTCGCGTAATATCGCTGGTAATGCATGATTTTGCGCGACACCATTGAGTCTATTGGGGCCGAATCGTGCGACATCCGCCGAAAAAAGGGTCATGTACAAGCAACAAGCTTCAGCGATGAGCTACAGGCGACATTGAGCTGTGAGATGTGAACAGCTCCATTGGCATGCATTGGACAAGCTACATAGATCGATATCGCTTGGACATCTGCACAATTTTGCGGCGGAAATCGCGTGATAAAACGTTCAGTGTGAACGGGGCCTTATGCATTTGTTAAAATGTACTGTAACTGTAGAGGTTTTTGTAAAAGGCATTATGTATAATAACCAAGGGAATAAAGAGTTTAGGTGTGGTCAAGGGCAACCAGAATATTTTTGTATTTGCCATGAGCAACTTCCTTTTAAGGTGCTT
Organism: Nanorana parkeri; assembly: GCF_000935625.1. Taxonomy (NCBI): domain Eukaryota; kingdom Metazoa; phylum Chordata; class Amphibia; order Anura; family Dicroglossidae; genus Nanorana; species Nanorana parkeri. Next base: position 703,706 of record NW_017306325.1, read on the forward strand.
TTTAGAGATGGGCCTGTGAACTCATGGGAAACTTACTGGGTCTTTGCATGGAGAATATAAAAAAAAAAAAAAAAAAGGGGAGACAATCTAAGCCCCAAAATTGGTAGACCAAGCTTTTATTCAGCCGTGGTGTTCTAAATAAGTGTCTAAAATGTTTGTTTTCATTTTAATTTGTAATGTGAAAGTGTGCCATGAAAATTAAACACGTACCATTAAAAGGCATCTTCCAGGGTGTCCTAACATTTCAGCTCTGTTACAGATCCATCCATGTGGTAAATTAGAGGATTCCATCTTTGCATCCCTTCACCTGTTTTACTTCAAGTCAAGATTTTACATTACATTTTTCATTCATAGCCACAAGATAGCCACTGAGCTACCATGAAACCTTAAACATGACTTTAATGTTAAAGATTCTAATCCTGGCTAGTGGCTACATACACCAGTGAGGATGGTTCCTTTATTGCTAGTGATTGGGCTACAGGGCGTTGGCATCAATTACACAGATTTTAAAAAAAATATTATTATTATATTATTATAATTATTATTATTGTTCAGTAAAATTAAAAGAACCTATATGCCTATGTAGTATACTGAAATGTGTGTTACAGTATTCAGTGCTCCATAGTTAGGTTCAAGAAATTGTAAAGGAATGCAAGCATAGGATATTAATGGGCAATGCATTTTTTTCTGAACAGTCAGGGTATAATCTCACTGTATATGTATAGAAAACAGCTGCAGTTAAAAAAAAAAGATCAGAAGTTGTATTGGATGGGTTTTAAGATATTCTCCTCATTACATGGGAATAGGTAGGTGGTGCTCATACTTGACTGTGAAGAACTCTTTCAGGATACACTGTCCAGCAGACACAAATGTTGGATGGAAAAATTATTGCTTGGGTGGAGACCTAATTATTACAGCTGGAATAATGAAAAGCTGTCTTTTGGGGTATCTTCAGTAGTAAGAAACAGTGATAAGCCAGCTGTAATATTCATTGCCTAGATAAATTGATGCAGGCATACAAAAGGGTAGCAAAGAAAGGCTAGGAAGGCCACATTAGTCAGTCTAACTGTAGACAAGGGATGGTTATCGCTCAATCAAGCCCAATAATAATCATGTGTATAGCACAATTGGATCTTCTGTGGACATGCAGAGGCCAACTGACCTTGGGAGTAGAAAACTCACTGCTTAGAATGGATGTCTCCCTAAGATGAGGCCAGAAGCAGAAGGATACTAATCAGTGGATACATATGTGCATCAAAAATATCAATTGTGTTTATAGCAGTAGTTGAGTGTTTAAATGCAGTAAGTTTGAAGTTTATTCTTATTTAGTATTAGCACATGATGGCAGTTTTGCCTTGCAAGCAATCCCCTCCAGTGCTGCAATGTCAGTTCTTCCCTCCATCACCGGTGCTCCCATATTCTCCCAATCTTCTTCCAGGTTCGGCATCCCAGGCCTCTTGATTGGCCAGGGTGGGGTGGTGTAATTTCCATGAGGCACACAGGAATTACTTTATTTTGCATAGAAATGGGCCAAGGCTGCGCACTCAAAGTGTACAAAAAACCTGACAGGCAGGAAACAGTAAATATGGCAGAAGAGATATACAGAATGTATTCATGAAGATGGTTTATAAATATGTAAGTCCAACTTTAAGTGATACTCTTTATTGACTAACTTAAATAAATTCAAAATTTAAAATTCTGTTTATAGGAATGTTATTTGAAAAAAAAAGATCTTTCTACAGATTTTCTGACTGCTCTGCCAGGTCTGAGGCAATTCTTAGCCCTAAAACTCTTTAACCATGGACTGTCCCTAGAAATAAAAGATCAAAGACAACTGTTACCTAATCCTGGATCAATCGCCATAGGACATACATGGGGTACACCTCCTTTCTAAATTAGACTACATAGCCCAGGTAAAGGGCATATAAAGTTCAAGAATGTTTGTTTAAAGTATCATAGCAGTCAGAAGATGGAGAAACCTCCAATGTCTTTATCTGTACTGACAGGCAGCGACCCTTACACATCCCTTGACCTTCTGAGACAAGATTAGTCAGTCCGGAGAGGCTCCCACACACACATTGCCTGTCATCTGTCTCTTCCTTCAAAGTATTCCAGCACTTTTTCATTACCGCCCCACCAACTCTTCAGTATATTGTCATGTACACAAACTATATCAGGGATTAGAATGCTCTGCATCTAAACTGCCACCAAGGCTTTAATAAAATACTATGGAGAAAATGGAAGTCCTCTTGAAAGAAAAAAACATTTAAATTTACGACACAGTGACAGCTCCAATCTCCAGCCCACTATTTCATTTCAACAGCAGTATTCCCAGACAGATATACAACATATCCAAATTGTTTACATTGCTGCCTTTTCAGGCTGCTACATCAAATATTCGGTACACTGACAGTATGTATTGTTTTTACCTACATTTTATGACACAGGAAAGTGCTACTAAACTAAGTGTAAGATAAAGGAGACATGATTTTCTTTCAAAAAGCGGGTGATGCTGAAACAAAGGTTCCTTATACCACATAAAGTTACTAAATCATATACATTACAAAAGTTAATTATTCAATCTTGAGCCTATAAACTAACAGATCAGGTTGTTCAAATGTAGCCAAACAATATTTTTGGCATAATTATACAACATTCTTTGTATCAATGCAGTACAAAATGATGACTCCAAGGATCTCTAAAAATTAGGCAGCTTGTTATAACCTTCAAGGGAGTTGGTTCATTACCAGACTATTGCAAGCAATGTTCAGACAGATTGCCTTGTCTGTGAACATTTGAGCGAGCACTGATGCAGACAGACAGGAGAACACACTAAATACACTTTAAGCCATTTGTATTAAAGTTGTTGACATTCTATGTTAATATATATATATA
>NW_017306325.1:707092-755823 GCF_000935625.1 Nanorana parkeri
TATATATATATATATATGATGAAGAGTTTCAGCCAGTTTCCCATTTATTTTAGGTGTTAGACGAGTTACGAGCAGGTGGTAAGCTGCACCCCTATTTGTTTTTGACATGACAAAGTGCAAGAAGTGCTTGCACAGTTGATGTCCTTTGTAGAAGTAATGAGGTGATGAATGAATAAGAGCTGTGAGGGGTACCAAGAGGCTAAGAGTGTAAACACTAACTTAGTGTTCTTTCCAATTTTCAGGTTCACAAACATTCTAAACAAGAGTATGCCTCCATCCGATCTGTTTTGAGCTTTAACCACAGCATGCAAAGAAACAAAAGATAGGCCATAACAGTAACAGCAAATTTGTAACGCCTGCTGTTCATTACTTCCCAATGAACAGGTATGATGTGAGCCCTTATTATGATGGTGATGTCCCAGATATTTTCACAGGTTTGCTGAAAAGGAATGTTGCTTTAACTTTTGAGAATTCTGCAACTCCCTGCTGACTTCAAGAATTCTTTTGGGGTTGCTAGGCAGCATACAATATTATGACATTCCCATAAGTAAGCCAGCGGATATTTTTATCATGGCTGCATGTCGAGGCCTAAAGACCACTTATGTGGGTAAGGTGTAAGGTGTCACCATCAGACATTCTTCTAATCAGGAGTCTTTCTTAAAACCATACACTGTATACAGTAGAGTCTTAAGATCTAATATTTCATAATGAAGATCTTTTATCTTATACTGACCATGCGTCCTTTCAGGTTTTTCTGGCATATCGGGACAATTAGGAGGAAAATCTGATTGGTTGCTAACTATAGAGGTTGTTGAGGACTCTTTACGCTACCTTTAGCTGCTAGAAAATATATACAATGTAATATATTTTCAGATCATGTCATACACCTGTTTAAAAAGATACTCTACCCTTTGTTGAATCATGCTGTCTTCAAATATTTTATTTCATTATAAACACTTATTTTATAATTATAAAAAGCATTTATCATTGTATTTCCTTTAACTATACATCTGTAATGTTATAATTAAGTAAGAGTAACTCCAGTTTCTGGAAACATCGATGTTCCCTCTAAATAACCATCTGGAGAAAAAAAATGTGGAGATAACAAAATAAAGCAAAGCAACTAATCATGAAAAAGGGGAAATAGATACTTAAATATAACTATGAAAAAATAAAGAGTGTACTCTAAATATATTATAGATAAAAAGATGAACTTGAGCTTTGATGTGAACTAGTCCTGGAATTTTATTGAAATGTCATCAGATTTAAAAAGTACACCATGATACCACCAAAATACATGTCCAACTCTACAATAATAACATTTAAGCTCAGAGCTTTAAAAAAATGATATAATCCTATAACCAGCAAACACACCTTATGGTTCAACTGTAAGCTGAATGCGTACAATGCAACCAGTAATAACTCATACTTTACTGGTGTGTTTTGGAATCTTTGTGATGGGTTCCTGCATTCACCTTTATGTTATTAAACAAATAAGCCAGTACAAGTTTTATAACTCATTCAGTATATAGTTCATGCAACAGAGTTACCTATTTAAAATCTAACTCTAGCCAAAACTATTTTTATTTAAGGCTTGAATAGAATTGGAATGAGTTAACCAATGTCAACAATTATACTGGAAATCTCTCCAAAATAAGGGGATATCCCTTCTGACATCTCTGAACCAGTGTGACTATCCTTTCTACGCCTGCTCTAGTGGTAACCATACAATTTCAGATCCCCCCTTACTTTCTCTACCTAAGGAAGGTTAGATCAATCAGAGGGACACAAACAGCAATAAACCACAGTGTATCCAAAAGGTCCCCCATTATATGCAGCACTACACATGCTTCTATTTGTTTCCAACAGAATGATAATGACAGGTACTGTACAGTTGTCAGTGTGCATAGCCATCATTCCACAAGATTCCTTCCCATTCTTTTCAGAAGAGAGAATGGTAAGGATGTAGCTGATACCACATTCTTTGTTCCTGCATTACAATGAGACATCAGAAGAAAAAAAAATGACAAATAAAAAATGTGAAACCAGTCATTACTTTCAAGGCCTAATGTGCAAGTACTTAAGTAAAACGGTGCACTTTCTGGTAATGCCTGTTTTCAATTGCTCCCAACTCATTTAATGCATGTCATTTGAAAGGTAAGAAATGATTACTGTATTTTGCAGGAGATTAACAAGAGATAGTCACATAAAACTGTTGAATTCCTTACATTTTAACAATTTTTTTAACTGGCATGTGCTCCTTTATTTCCCTATTTATAGCAAAACTTTTAAGTGGAATCGTACAAAAAGTGAAAACGTTAAAGCCATGCACAGTGAACAATTAACCCCTGGGTTTATTTGTACTTATTTTAATAATATACTGTATGTAGCACCAACAAATTTTGTATTGATTTTCAGAGCAGAGAACTTCTTAGCCACTTGAAGACCAGGTGTTTACACACCTTCCCTCGCCAGGCCATTTTTCAGTGTTCAGAGCTGCAGTATTTTGACTGACATTTATTCAGCAAAGCAAAACTTTATGGAGACATCAGGGGTCTCTAAGAACCCTAATGTTACCAGGGACCCCCAAAGAAGCTGATGAAGCAGAGATCTGCTTCAGCAGCTTCTCTCCAGCTACAGAAGCCAGAGAATGACAGCTGAATGTGAAAGTGATGTAATATACATCACTCCTGCATTCAGAGAACGGGGGTGACAGAGCTGCCGTGTGGGTTCCAGGCCTGCACCGGGCACAGCGGAGCTCGGGATCAGCGGTGGCGGAGAGGGGGGGCACACACACACATGCATAATACAAGCGATCCAGCGGCTCTACAGCTTGTATGTATACAGCCATCACTGGCTGTTTACAAATTAAGCATTTTTCCAGGAGCAGGACGGCTGAGGACAGATGAACACCCACTCACATTCAAGAAGCTACCGGACGGCTGTTTTACAACATCCATCCGGGAAGCGGTTAAAGAGGAACTGAACTTTGGAAGCTGAGCTCTAAAAAATACTGGCAAAGAACAAATGACTAGTCACCATTGTCTGTACCCTTCTATGTCTCTCCCCACATGCATACACTGATTTCTTTCCCAGCAAGCTGTTGCCCACAAAGTGCTCGGTAGATGTAGCTCTGGGGATAAAGGGGGGCATTCCTACATCAATAATTTCATGCCTAATCGACATTTGATGCAATTTGACAAGCCTGGTAATAATTTTACAGGGAGTAATACAAACCATGCCTTGTTACAGTACCAAAATAATAATAATAATGGCACATATGTTTTGTTATTACCTGAGGCTGTCCTTTAAAGACAGAAACTTCTAAGCCTTTTGTCTTTTACGACAAAAGTATGATTCTTAATCTCCATTATCATGCCATCTCTAAGAAGAAAACAGCTTGGTCCTATTGAGATTTTTTTCTGTAATCAAGGCATTTTGTATTGTTATAAAAAAAAAAGGAAAGATTTAACACCATTTTAATCAAAGAGAGATCGTTTCATCTCTTCTATTCTTTGCCATCTTCGCCCTCATCTGACATGAACATGATTCTTTGACTTTTCAAAAGTCCTGCAATTAAAATGATTGAAAAAAAAAATCAAATATTCCTGAGCTGGCAGTAGAAAGAAACTCCCATAAATTATGCAAAATGGTAAAAAATGAACATTTGGCACATCAGAAGCTGCCTCCAGTTTAGGTAATTATCCCTCTGAATAAAAGAAAGGAGAGCAATATCTGCAATAAATATTATAAGGGCTTGCTGGTTGCCTGTACTTCTTTTCAGACAATGCATCTATTATAGAATTATAATTAGTTCAGCCAACAAATTAATAGCTATATAAAATAGCTTAAAGTGGACTTATTTAAATTTACTTAACAAAAATAAATAGGATACATGTACCAAATTACATTATTATTTAAGTAAAATTAGAGCATTTCTTTTCTTGCCATCAATAAAAAATATCACTGTTACTGAGCAGGCTGGGGGCTCAGGAACATTAGGGAGTTTCCATGTCATCAAAGACATGTTGCTGTAAAGTGTCTATTGCTTTCACTAAGGTCTTCTACATACCAAGCACATTCCAGGTGCAGAGCAGAGCAGTTAGACCGGATCAAAACTGTGTCCTATGTATTCCAATGGTATTTTGGGCTCTAGTTCACACCACAGCGTTCAGTTCCAGAGCATGTAAAAAAACTGCAGCAAGCCCTATTTTACCTCCACTGGAATGCATGCAAACACATAAAAAATGCCTGCAAATGCACTGAAAGCCCAGGACGCCACAAACAGCCCATGGCGCATCAAAAAATGCGGCAAAAACGCGGCACAACCCACTGCACTGCATGTGCAGAAACTCATGCAGATCTGGTCTGCATTTGGTGTGAACAAGCCCTAAAGGTGACTACACATGTATCGATATGAGCATTCAATCGACTAAAAAAGATCTAATTTAATGCAAGTCATAAACCAGAGACAAGGGTTTCTATTGCTATCTGGGGGTTCATTAGAGAGATTTTTCCATATTTACTGTCACAGTGGCAATGGTTTTGCCAGACAGGGAATGAGAGAAAATGACCAGCAGTAGCACAGACATCAATACAAATGCTTCCTTGTGGTAGAGTAGAGAAAGGCTAGAACACCGTTAAGCTTTTTATCATTGTCTCTTGTCCCTGTTGCAAACAGAGAGGAAATCTCCCCAGAGGAGCACCAGATAGCAAAACCCATCAGGATTATAATCCTTCCCCACTCTATCCAAAATGAAAGAAGGTTTTGGCTTGACTTACACTTTAATATCAGAGACTTAGACACTTGAGCTGGCCATACACCTTACAACCATTGCACAACTTTTGTCTTGCGATGGTTGTAAGGTAATTAAAAAATCCTACGATCTTCCCATCTTGGACAGGCAGATCGTACTTGTGATCATCGCAAGGCCTCCCTGCCGAGTGGAGGGCTTCTGATGACTGCAGTGCTGAGCGGGCAGTGTGCGGTTGCGCACACCGGCCCGTCCAGCATTTGTCTTACGAGCACACCACAAACCCGCCGAAACCGTACGATTTTTGGCTGGTTTTCCAACGTGCTCGTAAGACAAAAGACGTGTATGACCATCTTTACAAACACCCAATCCTGACAGGTTTTCTTAAAAGGTCAGCTGCATCAATGATCTTAACTTTGCATCCTTGTCTGGAATAACACAGCATTTGTAAAGAAAATATCCCATCTGGCTCCACTGCATGCATGCACTGCGATCCCTTTCACTCCTTTTTTGTACATTTGTGGTGAAGAAAGAGCATGGACAAGCTCAGCCCCTACACTCATAATGCTCCCAGTGAGAGAAACCAGTGTGAGAATTGGAGCAGTGATGTATTCATTAATTGCTGACTAATATAGTGATGATATTGACAACTTGCTCTCCACCTCGTCCAGTCACAAAATGTGTTTAATCAACTCTTTTCACAGAATGCAAGGTGTTATGTGACTGGACACGTTGGGGGCAGGGTCACAATCTCCACCTTGGCCATTCCCCATTCACAGAACGCCTTGCATTCTGTGAACAAAATACAAGACACATTTTGTGAATATACAATGTGACCCACTATCATCACTGTACTAGAGTCAGGACTGTAAGGTCAGTAAATGTCAAAAAGGCATTTTTTTTCTTGGAGTTTAGCTTTAAAGAAAAACTTTTTAAAGATGACGTTGTTTATTGAGGACAGCTGAAAGTGACCCTTGCTAGCAGTATCTGTGCATAGAGGCTATTGTAAATGGACCTACAATGGTGGATGGAGGACACAACATGTGGAGGATACATCAGAACATGCAGCATCACACTGGCCAAGCATATATGTTTACTCCCTGTATCCTGTTGTTAGTGTTATCTCTGGAGCCAATTCGTCCTCCCTGATTTAACCCACAATATTAGTTGAAAAAAAAGATCTGGAGTAAAGTTAGGAGTATTCCAAGGAGAAGCATATGTTGCAAAAGCAACGTCTATGTTAAAGTAAACAAAACTTCAAATTAATGAGCTCTTCCTTGTCTGTAATTAGTAGTTCTAAAGGCAAGCAAAGGACAATGAACCCAACTTGTATACACGAATGTTATTATGCAGCAGAAAAATAAATCTATTTTTTTTTCTTCTTCCGTATGAGACATAAAACAGCCTTGAGTGAAAAGCTTAAAAGAAAAGTGATAACAGTTTTAATTGGAAGCCTTTTGCGTTCATTATGAACTTGATTGCCTAGCAGAAATTTAACGGAGAATATAAACACATCATATTCTATCCCACATGGAAAATTCAAAAATGTAAGATCTTATAAAAATTCATGAATATGACTACCACATGCCTTCCTACAAGAAAAGTATGTCTGAATGCCATCTGTGCAGGACAGTCTAATTAGGGGATTAAACCTAGGGAAGCTTCTTGTGCTCACATGTGGAAGCACATGCTCTTTACTTTAAAGAAAGGCAAAAAAAATGCAGAAAAATGATCAAGAAGATGTTGAAAGGGGTGGCAATCTTCTGGCAGTTTTATTATACAATGCCGTAAACAGAAACCTCAAATTGTGTCTGAAAGAAGAGAGAGCTTGTGAGGCCCATACCAACTAATCAGACTGGAGATGTGAATTTTCTGGAGATATTTATAATAGGAAAGCAACGTGTTAATATATTCATCAGAAGAACAACAGTCCCTAGATTCGGAGATGCTGAGCAAAAGTTGGTTTAGGTTAACAATCACATTAAATAGTGACTCATCATGCCATTACTAAACACTTAAATCACAGCAAATATTGAATAATGTATTAAAGCTGAACTATGGATTTCCACTATATTAAAAAAAAAAAAAGAAATGTGCTGCAGCAGTAAACTGTTAATGCATCTGCACTTTCATTACAAAGTAAAAAAGTTTCATAAATACTTGTTGAACCTGCCAGTGAAGTCTATCAGATGCAGTGTTGTTACTCTCATGTAGATGGTGCCTGCTGACACTGAGAAGACTTTGCAGGGGGTGAAGGTATTTGTAGTTCATGGATCAGCAGCTAGACAGACCTGGTGCTGCCCACTACACTCTGGATTGACTTCACTGTTGAAACCCTTTCACTGAGAGTTGCAGTGTAAGGAAATTGGAGCATGTAAAGAACAAATGTATGGAGATTTGACTCACTCAGGGGAGGTTTTTGGGGTTTGTTTTTTAAATTAACTGCATGTTGCTTTTGCAATAGATAGTAACATAATTTAGGACCTGTTTTCAATGTCACACAGGAGCCTTTAGATGTAGGTCAAGGTGGGCTTTTAAATAGTAATATAATATTAATAAATATATTTTGCTATCGCTAGAATAATCTTAGTAGACAGGCAATTGATAAGAGCTTAGCCCTCAAATAACAAAATGAAACTAGCTTCTTATAGGCACACAGATGGGATTTACTAGGTAGGGTCAGACATCCTATAGTGTCTGCTTTTAGGAAGGCATTTTTAAAAGATTAAATGAATGACAGGTTTACTTTAAGCTGATCACACATGTTCCAACATCACATCCCTTATTGTGAAGAATGTGGGTTACCCCTAATAGGCTCTGGCCATATTGCTAGGTTAACAGAATTTGGGCTTTCAGTGTGCTAACTAGTAATATCTCATTGGTTTTAGGAACTTGCAAGCACTGATTTCTTCCCACTGGTTAGTTAGAAAAAAAACTCACTCTAGTCATTGTTAGCATGGAAATTCCACATATCCAGGTCCGAATAAAAATACCATGTCAATAAATGTACATATAATGCCACCTATCATTATCACTACCTCCTTTTGCACAGTCTGCAGACTGGAGTGAATAAATGCTGGGAGCTAATAAGAGCTCATTGCTGCCAGAAATGAAAAACTCAACAACCAAACTACAAAGGTATTACCGATTTTCTGATGTTTGCCTTCAGTCATGGAGGCTTTGGGGTTGTCTCTCTTCTTACTGGCTTTTGTGCCAATTTCATATTGTCAACAGATGCTTAAACGATGCTTACTCAGCTTGTGAGCTGCTGCCAATGAGTGCTTGCTGCTTTAGCGGGCTGCTCCAAATTAATCCCAGAAGAGAGCAGTTCTATTTGCCTCTCAAACAGAGAGAAAAAACACTGATGAAGAAAGATACTAAAGATCAAAAAGCCAATGGCACAACACTGGATGGTTTTAATGCATACCTTATCCATAATGTTTTCTTGCTTCCTGATTAAAGCAGGATTTCTGGCTTATAGCATCAAGAGATGATATATGCAATTTGTGTAGAATTATAAGATAAAAGGCTTTTTCTTCACAGATTGCGCTGTATTTTATGATACACTTTAAATATTTTAGCGTCATACAAAGTACCTGGTGAATTGTTTTTCAGTGGGATACTGGGGTGGAACTTGGTAGCCCTGAATAAGCTAAGCAGCCTGCAAATGGTAGCGGATTCTGAGCTGCTTTGTGGCTGTGCACAAGCAGCTGATCAGCTGGTATAAGAAAGTCATGGCCTCTGCCAGTTATCATTTTAAAACTGAGCAAATATAATAATTTTACAAAATATATCAAATAACTTTAAAGTGTGTTTCCACTTTGGCAGTCAAATTCGAGAAAACTCTTGCTACATATTTGTTATGTGTTCCTATTCAGACAGCATGCCTAAAATTAAAGAGGAAAATGCAAGTTAGAGAAAAGCTTTTCTTTCAGAAAGAGCAAGTAATGTAAGCAGCAATGTGTATGTATGTACAGTATGTATGTATGTATGTATGTATTTATTTTTAGTTATGCTATGAGCATGAAAAGGAGTAACAAATATAAAATAGATGTTACCCCAATGTGGCTGCAAACATAGAAATAAACTTTATAATATGTGTACAGTTTTATTGATTATTTCTGTATAGTTGTATGCAAAAGTCACTTTAATTGTACTTTTCCAAGTTTAACAGGTCCAAGATGGCATATCCAAGAGTTCTAATGTAATCTGTAAGTGAAATCACAGCACCAGTTATGGACTTGCCTGGCCTGTCCAGCAGCTGTCAAGCCTTACATGTTCAGTGGGCCATCCACATTGAAGGGTTGATCTATGTTGTCATGATGTCAAATGTATGAATTGGGCAGACTTTGACTTGTGACTGGAAAGACCATCTTCAGTCAATACTCTGGACATCATCTTTGCCAGTTCTTTGTTAGAGTGAAAGAAGCAGTGGAAGCAGAAGATTATTGCCATGGGTGTAACTAAAAACTACATACAAGTGGTTTTGCCATGACAAAAAGTATGAGGGCTGCATTGCTGACTTATCATGAAGGCTTGTGGGTAGTTGCTCCTGGCTCCAATGTCATATTGTCAGCAGAGGCCTAAAGCATGCCAGACATTTTAGCCAGACACAGCCAGGCAACCATTTTCAAATGAGGGCCAGTAATGGCAGCCCCTATTTTTTCCTCATGCCAAGCTAACATTAAAGATATTATATATCCCAGATTTGACAGTTTAAACCAGGAAACAACCAGAAAAAGGACTTTTACTTTAAATATACTTAATGCTTTCTAAATGCAAACCAGTTAAGAGCAAGTGAGCTTTTTGTGTCTTGTATTTGTTCTGATAAAAAAAAAATGTGACCGCATGGGAAGTCTATATACCTTTAACGTATGTTAAATGTGGTCTCCTTCTGCTGATTACGGAAAACCACCTAATATATTTGGAAAGTATCTAACTGATTACCTCAGCCTGCCACATCAAACATCAGTGTACGCAAATCTATACTACAGGAAGTGAATGAAAGACTCTGGATAATTCACTGTACACCGTCTCCCATTTCCAGATGGTTGAAGCCACAAGATGATATTAGAGGAGCCGTGTGTACAAATGCTATAGTCAGACCTCTAATATACACTACTGTCAGAGTCCCAATCCAGATGGATGATTCCTTATTAGAGATAAGGAAGGCAAATTAATCATAATTTCTACTAAATAAAGGTGACCATATGTGGACATTTTTTTGTCCATTATAAACCAAGTTGATGCCTTTGTTTGATATTTATACAGATGTGCAGGAAATAATATTAAAATAAACTTTGGACAAACTATTGCACATAACGGTGATAGTCTGTGTTGGAAATGTTTAGATATTTGCTGTCAGTAGGGATGCACTGATACTAGTATCAATATCGGTGCCGATTCCGAGTATTTGGGCAAGTACCCATACTCGCCCAAATGCTCCGATGCCTAGCACGAGTACTTTTGGTATCAGGAAGCCGGGCAGCGCGTCATTACATGCTGCCCGGTTTCGCGATTGACTGGAAGCTGGCCTCGTGAGGTAAGGTTACCTTACCTTAGTATGTGTAGCCTGTCATCCCCCGGGGGCCTCTCCAGCGAGAATGCGACCTTCGTCCGGTACCCAGCCCGAGCCGTCCAATCAGGAAGCGGGGCGCCGTCCAATGACGTGGCACCCTGCTTTCTGATTGGCCGGGAAGCTGCCTTCATGCTCCCTCGTCATCTCATGACGAGAGCATGGAGCCGGCCTCCCGGCCAATCAGAAAGCAGGGTGCCACGTCATTGGACGGCGCCCCGCTTCCTGATTGGACGGCTCGGGCTGGGTACCGGACGAAGGTCGCATTCTCGCTGGAGAGGCCCCCGGGGGATGACAGGCTGCACATACTAAGGTAAGAGGGGACTTTTTTGTTAATCGGGAAGCCGGGTGGCGACTCTTTGTAAGCTTCCCGGCTAATCAGGAAGCAAGGTGGCGAGTCAATACATGCCACCTGGCTTCCTGAATGGGACTTCTGTTACTCGGTAATTGGTATCGGCGAGTACCGAAAAAAAATTATCGGTACTCGTACTCGGTACCAAAATACTGGTATCGGTGCATCCCTAGCTGTCAGTAAGGTGTCCATTTTATTGCTACATGGTAAGAGATAAAATCCTATTCAGGCCGAGGGTGACCGTATAGAAGTCTATATATCTTTAATTTAATCTGTATCCCATCAGATAGACTCTTGTACTACACAGCTGTTGGAAGATGTATAGCAAATTGTACAATCAGAGTGTAATGTGTATTGTCAGTTTTACAGTTATTTGTGTCCACATAAGTTCCTAAAGTAGACCTGTGATGAACCCAGCTACAAGCAACCGCAAGCGATGTTACAGTTAGACTTGGTTTTACTTTGAAAGTGTGGAAGTTATATGAAGGCACTGGGCATTTCCACATGTGCATTGGGTAGCATGGTCAAATTATGCTTCCTAAAGTCATATTTAATGCGGTGTGAAACTCTCAGAGCAGGCAAATTGATGTAAAAATATTAGAATGAGGTGATCTGTACAATTTCTGCATATCTGCGTAAATTACTAAGTAACGTAATAAGTGACTTAAATTGAGCTTTAAGTAAAAAAATATAATTTTTTTTGGTGACCATTTCAAAATTACTGACTTTTAAAATTCCATTCCTGCTAAGATGTGTGAGTTACTGGCATATAAATTCAGTGGCAAGTTGAAAACTGTTATTAACAATATATATCCTGCAGCACACCAACTGAACATTATGCAGCATAGATCATAAGGGGGTGGACAGCTGGTTTAATGGATGAACAAAATAGAATACAGAGTTGGCACACAGCCTACATTGTTATTATATGGTACAGTAATGATCAAGTTAAGCATTTTTTGGTACTTGAATAACCCTAATTTGAGGACAGGCAGAGGCCACCCAAAAAGCTGAAATGAAAAGAGTTGGAGAAGCTTCCCATCCAACATCCTAACCTCAAGAAGAGATGGCCTGATACAACAGCTGCCTGCGTGCTGGTGAGTAACACGACAGGAACCCAAAAATAAACATGAGACATCAAAGATAACTTTGTGTGCATTAGCTCATGGATGCTCAAGGTTCAACGCCAGTTACCAATTCAAATTTTTTTTTTTTACATAGCCCTATATCGCAGATTACTATCCAAACACATCAAGTGACCCTAGTAAGCATGTGTTCTGTAACCTGTGACAGAGCACAAATAAACAATTTTGAAAACTGGAACTTAATGGACTAATTCTGTTACAATGATCAACATTTTGACTTGAAAATACATAATTTTAAAAGATTGAGATGAGATACTTTCAGTATAATGAGTATAATGAGGCCAAACATTAAAACATTATTATATATATATATTGTTTACTTTTTTCCCCCCATACTGGCAAAAAAAGGGATAAAGGAATGGTGAATCCATATAAACACTTTCAAAAGTTCGATAGACCAAGAATATTAAAAAACAGAACACAGAAAACTGCAAATAATCAATATAAGCAGATTATATTTGATAGTATAAGTATTAACAATTGCTACACATAGGGGGTTGAATGAATAACCAAGCAAAAGTGAAGGGAGCCGAACACCGTTATGACTACGGCTAATTGTAACCGTACATCAGCTGGCTTCGGCTCCCTTCAGTTCAACCAAACTTGCTGAGCATGTACGGCTGAGCCAAATGAAGAAGCCATTCGACGCACAGCAGTTCACTTGCTGCCGTCCGCCCCTATTCTCATAGAGGTGGAACGGCATTAAGTGAATACCTTTAGGTTTGGTATGGATTTTAAGGAGGAACCCCACCCCCAAATAAAGTGGGGTCCCACCTAAAATTCCCAACCAGACCCTTAATCCAAGCACAGGCCTGACAGGGCAGGAAGGTGTTAAGGGCCCATTCACAACAGCCGCTGTGCTTAATTGCACAGCAGCTGGTGTACGGTTACGTGGCACAGTACTGATGCCCTGCATTTTTTAAAATGTAAAACTGATTTGAAATTACATTTCATTCAGTTCTACGGGTACAGCAGAGTGTCAGGTGGTTCCGTAATTGCATCCCACTGCTTTGAAAAAAGTACTGCATGCCGTATCTTGCACCATCGCGTTCCACCACAATGCGGTAGTGTGCATGACATCCATCTGTGACAAAGCAAATTGCCTTGATTTGCTTTGGGGCTGCGCCTAACAAAACAGTCAATGCAGCCCCAATGCATCAGGTGTGAATGGGCCCTAAAAGTAGCTGGAAGTGGTTTTTTTAGCTCACATTACCCACACTTTAATATTTTTCCCCACTTAAATAATGAGCTGTTGCCTCAAAATAGGCAGCCTAAACGTATGACATCTTATGGCAAATTAAGTTAGACCAATTTTTTAAACACAAAGGTTTGCTATTCTGTTTTAAAATGTTATCAAAGAGTGTTTCCCATTTCCAAATTGTATTATGTACCACAAACTCACCATACACATTATGTACCAGTAACTGTAGTTGTTGAGCTTGTGTAGCCGTTGAAAGGTATTTCCAAATCTTGGCAGGCTATAGCTTACAACTGACCGAATTCATAGTTTACTAGAACCGCTCTGCATTGCAACCTAGTGGCCATAAATTACTATGAACTTTTCTGATCAAGAAACAGATCAGTAAAGGAAAGATCAGTAAATAGTTTTATGTCTACTAAACCTGTGGTATTTCCTAATGTAGTGGTGTCTCAGAGACTTGTGGACTAAGCAAAAAGGAAGATACTATATCATGGTAATTTTAAAATCCCATATTTATTTTGTGTTACTTAGCTACATATTCATATGTGATCATGTAACTTGTGGGTAACTCATAACTCATAACTACTTTTGCATGTTAAAAAAATGCTGCACATTCGGAAAATGTCACTCAATAAACAGAAACATACATCCACTTAAATGCATATTTGAAAGCCATTTGGTGAAATGTGAGTTGAGCTCATCTCGCCCAGTTTGATTTACTGAAAGTGGAAAGAGCCAGTAGCTTCTATGGAAATAGCAGCTCGCCATGCAAGATCTGCTTTCAAGTCTCATGTGCCCCTCAATTAACAGATTTAAGGTTTTTAGTAATGACAGCTATGGAATATGCAGCTGTTGAAGAGGGATGAGACCACATCTTTACACCTGTTGAAGCTAAATTTAGTGATGTTTAAATCAACATAAAAAAATCAATAAGCCAAAGACCAATGTTCAAAATAGAGTAACCCACAACAGCCTATCAGAAATCACCTTCTACTGTTCTCACTGCTCTAACTTTGTTCTATTAAACAAATCCTTATCCAGTTTGCTACTACTGCACTTTGCACATTAATAATTGCCAACCAGTTTTTCACCTTCCACTGATCTGGCTTAAGTCCACTGAACCTTTATCGGTTACAATATGCTTATGTGAACACATAGACACAAACATTTATTTTTTTATTCCCAGAGATGGACTTGGTATAGGCACAATAATTCATATTTGTGTTTAATATCATAGTTTACCAAGAGTGCTTTAATAATTATATTAAGTTTTTATTGGCCCTATAACATACCTATAAGGAGGGTTTTGTAATGCCTAGGGATGCAAAGGATGGGGGTTAGGTAAGTATAAACCTAACTTTTTTCTTAACGGGTACATTTTACACAAACAAACAATAGTTGATTTGTAAAGGAGGAGGGGCCCAGGAAATTTGAGCAAACCAGTATTTTACTGGAAGATCTGCTTTAACATGGCAGTAGTCCCAATAAAATGGCAAAATGTTCTAACAGTCTTTGGAAACGTTGTCTTTAATAGCTCCTTGTAATTTGGAAGCAGCTTCTACCATGATAGTCTCTTGCCATAGGCATTGCCACCTAACAAGCCAGTATACTGTAACATGGCACTTTCACAGCAAGCATTTGCAGAAAGAAGCTTAGCAATGGCAGACTGCACATTTCTCTAAGTTCAAGTTCCCTTTAAATTGTAAGAACTGCATCTAGAATGAGGAGTTGCAGAGCCAATTTAGATGGAAAATTAAGTCCCCAATGAATATAAGAAGCCAGTGGGCAATTCAGGCATCTAGTGTTCGCCCATAACTGGAATACTGTATGAAACGACCCTTTAAACTGAACAGAAAAAGAATGCAGCCAAAAGTTCCTTTCCTCTAAACTGCCAGTTGTGGACATGGTACTGGAGACATCAGAAGATAAAATGACTTTCCCCAGGCTTAGACTTTTGACAGTCATTTACGATTCCTCTTCTTCAGTAACAATTCCTTTAATGCCAGGCTATAACCGTTCCCAATTAAAGCAGAAAAGCTTTGTGGAAGATCCACCGGAGGATAGTGCACAGTCACACAGTCGTCTGTTGTGTTTTCTTCTTCATTTTTAATATGGATATTTATGATAATGCTCTCTTTTCCCTCTGATGTCTTCACTCACAGTGCTGCAAAGATTTTTCAAGTGTCACTAGTGAAATAGCTCCTCAATGTTAGAGGAACACCATAAACTGCTACTGTGAGGTGTGCTGCTCCTTTGTAGCGCTCAATTAATGCTGACACATTTAAACATAAAACGTGACATCTGTTCAATGCAACGTTAACGTGCTACACTGTAGATTTTAGTTCTGTTCATTTACATAGAGCTTAACTTTTCTCGAGTACAAGCAGACAACTGCACAGCCTACTGCATGAGAGCCTAGGGGGAAACGCAGAACAAAGGGATGACATGGCACTTTTGCAAAGATAGGCCTTTTTTTCGTTCCTTTTGTCTAATACACCATAGAAATGACACGATTAGCAAAGAGCTAATAACAGCCAATTCTTTATTGATTTTGTTTGCCTCCATGTTCAAATTCCTATTCAGGAAACCGTATCAAATGTTTTGTATCTGAGAATGGCAGTATTTGCTGCTGTGTTATAAGTCTTACAAATGACAGCTACTGCAAATTAGATTATTATTATTTATGCTGTTACAGTAGGCAAATCATCATTTTCTCTGGGTATGATAGTATTTCAGCTATTTCAGCAGGCTATTATTATATAGCAATCTGCAGCCAAATAAATATATTTATTTTAAAATCTAGAGCTGCTTTTGTGAAAAAAAAGAAGAAAGTTTGAAGTGACACTAAACTCAGGAGTTAAATCTTAAAAATGCATTCAAGTACATTAACTACTAACAAAAATGGATCTTATTTGTACATCACTTGGCTGTAGATCCTCAAATCATCTCTGAATTGGCGCCGACACTGTCCTTCTTCTGGAGGGTGGCTACTTTTGCTCCCCATGGTCTCTGTGTGTGTTGTAAAGTAGCCACCGCTCCAAGCTCACTCCCGTGATGGACTACAATTTCACATTACATTTTTCTCATTTGTATTGAGATTTTAGTCCATCACGGGAGCCAGCTTGGAGCGGTGGCTAATTTTGTTCCCCATGGTTCCTGTGTGTGGTGGAAATAAGCCACCACTCCAAGCTTGCTCCTGTGATAGGCTACAATCTCACATTTAGGGGGTTATTCACAAAGCTGCTGTAGGCAGCTGAGTGAATAACTGAGCCGTAGTGAAGTGAGCGGAACAACGTTCAGTGCGGCTGATTTCAGCCATACGTCCTTTGAAATCAGCCATACATTGGCTGCCTTCGGTCAGTTGAACATGCTCTAAATGTTCGACTGAGCCGAAGTGCAGAAGGACTTCGACTCAGCCAATCCAACATCTCGCCCTCGGCTGCCATATTGGCTATTGTGAATAGCCCATACAGCAGCCCTATGGTTCTACTGAACCGAAGGGCTCCGACGGCAGAAGAGAGCCAAAGGATCAGCTGAAGCTACAGCTGGATCCTTCGGCTCCTTTGTGAATAGACTCCTGAGTCTACTAATTTGTATTGAGATTGTAGTTCATCACATGAGTAAGCTTAGAGTGGTGGCTACTTTATACCACACACAGGGACCATGGGGAATAAAACTAACCACCCTCCAGAAGGAAGGACAGTGTCAGCATGAATTCAGAGATGATTTGAGGATCTACAGCTGAGTGATACAAATAAGATACATTTTTGGTAATAGTTAAGGTACTTGAATTATTTTTAAAATGTAACCCCTGGGTGTAGTGTCACTTTTTAAATGCCCCTGTGCTTACTTACAAAATACTTCAGCACACAAAAGGGTGTGTTTTTTTTAGGTCTCCCTCGGAACAGGGTGGCTAAAGAGACCTATCAGTTTTAAAGCCCAGTTTAGGTGTTGTGAAGAAGACACAAAACATAAACGGCATCCAAACTGTACCTTGCAGGAGTTTGGAAACACACTGCCAAAGATCATCACACTGAATACAATAGCCCAGATCACATACTTGGCTATCATGCAGTGCATTAGACAACTAAACTACTGAAATATGATTGAGCGATTAGGTTTAGGAACAGTTTCTTTTTGTTACAGGATGGGATTTTTATCCTCATGCCCAACCCCAAGACTGGATGACCAGAATATGCTTGATGCCTGGTTCATTTGATCAATCATGCCCAAGTACTACTCAAAATAGTTATTTTGTCCCCATAGTTCTGAATATATGTTATGAGGATATTTAGGATAATTTGAAGATGTGATGTTAAGGCATCCCCCAGCTAAGGCCCACCTACCAAACTCTTAGACTTTACCTCCTTTGTAAGCCGGTTAGTTTGATAAAGATGTAATATCAAGATGTGCAGAGACCAGTTTGCATGGTCTCCCGCTACACATTCAAATGCTTTAGCCAGCTCTAATAAGCTACCACACATATAGGCGGACAGGTAGTGCTCCCTCACTCTCTACATTAAAGGAGGAAATCCACATGAAAGGTTGGTCCAAAAAGAGAGGGGATGCATCTAAAAAATTGTCCGACACAGTGACTTATTAAGGTGCTGGGTTGGGGGTTGTTAAATGTTTATGAAGAAGGGGTAAAGGGGACTTTTAAATTACTTTTGCAACCAGAAATTGTAATTGTGCTTTGTGAAAGGCTGCAGCTTCTTTCCACATGATTCTGTAATGGGCAGCCTTCCTCTTTGGCAGCTAGAGGACAATTTGCAGAAGCAAAGTATGTTGACCCGTGACAAATTGGATATAGGATCATTCAGAAAACAAGAATACTAGCAGCTCAAGGCAATGGATTCTACCTTGTATTTTACATTCTACTAGTAGAAAATGCTGGATCTAATCAGTTGATGGGGTCAACATAAACACTGTCAAATATGGCCTACAATCAACCAAAAAAATCTTCCAGTATATAACTTCTAACCCTAGAATGCTAAACACATTGCAAAACAAAGCAAGTCCATTATTAAGATAACTAGTAACCTTTGCACCTAATCTATCTATCTATCTACCTATCTATCTACCCACCCATCATCTATTTTTCTCTACATGTAAAATAAGTCTGAAAACCAGAAACCCACCACAACAATGCAGTTCTGTAAACAGGTGCACATCCAAAAATACTTGTCATATTGCTATTTTTATCTCTATGTTGAACATCAGAAAGGTAAGGTCTCTCAAAGCTTTCCTTCTTCCATGTGACATCTATGATCACTCTCCTACATGCTTGTTTGTCTCAGGTGCTGTGTTATAACCCACATATATTGGCAAGTCTCAACAGATTACATGGCTTGTAGCCTATTGACTGAATTCTATTGATTATGCACTGGAAATCCAGGTTTAATAGCATAGATACCCTTTAATCTGCTCAGAGCTTGCTCCACTTCTAGCAAAAGCTGTAATAATACCAAAACAGGTATGGAAGATGCAAAGCATAAAAACAAAGAATGTCTTATTCCACAGCTTCGATCTATGCTTTCTTTGTATCTTTTCCACAATATGTGTCATTGCTGTGCATTCATGGGAGACATTAAGGATATTGAATATCGCAGATCTGTAATGTATGGATTGACAGGCATTGAAACCAAATAGACAAAAATTCCAGGGGCCCCCATGAATATCTAGATATGGAACGACTGGATTTCAAGGCTTTGGCCCTTACCATGAAATATATAGACAACATAGATCAGGCATTTTTCGAAGGAACATGTAACAACAATGCATGCTTTCACTGCACAAACATTTTATAGCCTTTATTGGTCCATATTTAAAGAGAACTAATCCCTCCTAATCACAAGGGCTTAATTATCCTTCAACAGGGTGAGGATTATGCTGCCTTCTGTCCGACTCATGTACATTCCTGCTCTGACACAGCAGTGATTTTGCTGGGAAATTAAAAATTATACATCGTCATTTGTTTTATCGTAAACTTTGTCAGCATGATAATGTTATCCAGTTTAAAATGAACTGTTTATTGGTTTCAGACTTTCACTGAAGTAAAAGGTGCTCTCACACATCAGCAGCAAGCTCATCTGCTATTTGTGGTTCTCTAATTTATGTTACCTCTCCTAGAGTGCTACAGCATGCTTTGTCCCAGTACTGAGAGGAATAGACATTGCTGGATTTCACCTGCTGGTTGATATAGCACCAGCCTGTCAACCAACCTCACTATTTAGCTGTGGTCAGACCAACACCCAATGCATGAGCAATGGTTTTATTTCCTAGCCCAAGGCTTCAATCTGTGATAGCTCTTGTGCTCCTTCAGTCCTGATCCTTTGGTTCCAACTTTGGCTTGTATTTTACAATGCTTATTTACTGCCCGCCCTGACCTTTGGCCTGTCCCTGTTTCAAAATCTCCCTTTTGACTGTGTTCTATTCCTGGTCAGCTGCCATCTGCATAGGTGTGGCCAATGTGCCCAACCTGGTACACTCACCAGTAAAGTCCATCAATTTGTAGGGTACTCTGGCAAAGTTCTGGTGTGGTGCAGATAGCGCAGAGGGCCCACCATCCATTTAATCTGTGACTGTTAGCCACTGATCAGTTTATTACCGCCCCACCAAGCTATTTTCAGCCAGATCATGTGACTAGATAGCAGTAGGCATCACCCTGGTGGAATAAATAATACCATTTTTTTCTGGAGCCTTAGCAATAGGTTGTACTTGATGGACCTATGTCTTTATTCAACCTCAAATACTATGTAACTATGTAAGATACATATGGTATTTTTAGCTTATGAATACTGTTGTAGTTGTTTTTGGCGCTGGAGCATTGACTATGAGTTGGATGCGTGGCACCAGCCTCTCATGAAAGAGCACTCAGCTATGAGAACTCAGCTTGCCTGACCATGCACGGTATTTGGTATGATGCCTCTGCTTCAACAACCAAAGTAGCCCCCGTACATATCAAAAACACCCCCTTGTGTATGCATACCAATGGATGAGATCCTGTTCTCTAGGGCATCCATTCCTAAAGAAAAAAAAAAACCTGCTGTTCTGCTGCAGCAGTTTAAAAAAGTAGAGCACAGCAGAGATGAGGAAAAGTATGCATGAAAAGCAGCTCAATGGAATTCCTAGATCACCTAAGATTTCACAGAGGCAGTACTACCCCTGGATTCCTCCATGCTGGAGAGAACAACTTCATCACTGCTCACCACAATTGACAGTCCTGTCAATTGAATGACCTATTTTTAATTAATGAATGTAAGTACGAGAGTTCAAAACCCAACCAAAGAACAGCAGCCTGTGCAGCCTGTAAAACGCTGTAGGGAAAATAGATAGCAATTAAATAGGTCTTTATGCCTCACAAATAATTAAGGGAGGAAGAAAAATCCGGGGAAGCATATTATTCTGAGTCACGGGTAGAGTAATGTGATATCTATTGATCAGCCCACATGTACAGACTGTGGGAAAGTGCACAGATCAACCTCTAACAGCAAACTAAAATGGTCATTGTATTAAAATGATATATACATGGCAATTAAACGTACTGTTACAATCTTTAAACTCTTTGTGAGTCTTAAAGAGTAAATACATCCTGGAGACTTTGCATGTCTGCATAATAAATTATTGACATTATATCTCAAAATGTATAGAAACATTAGGATTGTTAAAAAACTTCCGCTTTTAATTAATAATTTAAAAAGGCAACGACTTCCCCCAGTCTTTTCTCCCCAGTGATCAGACTCCAGCACTGTAGCTTTGTAGCAAGTCACACCATGAGAGGCTGCAGCAGGGACTGATCAGTGTTAGACATTTATGAACACAGGCAAGAACTTTGCAGGCACCAGGATTGGCATGACTGTGTCCTTTCTAAACTAGCATCTTACTCCAGGAAGTGGATATTGACCCTGAATATTGCCTAAACAAAGATGGTCAGAAATATTGGGAGAAAAGCTGATAAAGGCTTTGTTCGGGGGAGTATACTGGTCTCGGTAAAAGGTAATAAATACCTGTGTTAAGCTTACACATTACAGAACATGCATGTCCTTAATATGAGAAAAACACATATCAAATGCTACTTTAAATCACTTAATGGTTTCTTCTGTCCCTTGAGAACATAGCATTATGGAAATGGGATCATCTGTAACCATTTCTGCTGTAGCAGAGGAAGTCAGAGGTAGGTGGGAACAGAGATGGAAATTGTAGCTGGGAAGACACAGAGAAGTATAGGAAGACAGTGAGTGATTTAGTCCACCATGCTCCACCCGCAGGTAAGATGATACGTTTTGTCCAGACTGCCCTTTAATAGAAGCTGAAATTCCCAGTGTGCTCTCTTGCACCATGCTCTGTCTTTCCAAGAGGGGGATCACTTCAGTTGTCACCCTGTAATTACCAATGGTGCTAACCCACACCCCCTAGCATCATTACTATCCCTGTTCCTGGAGACACCGGGGGTGCAGTATAGTGAGGGTGACCCAATTTCCGTTCCTAAGAAAATCAATAAAATCCCATTAGAGTCACTGAATCCTCTGGGATGTCATTTTGCTCATATAAACAGACATTGTAAGTCACCTGAGTTCTGTTTATCCTTCTATAGATGTAGGGTGGACATGGTGGAAACCAAATCTGGTATTTGCAGTAGAAGGGCCGAACTAAAAGATTGCTTCTGCAAACATACAATATGTACTTTACGTATGACGGAAGAAATCTCTTCATATCTATCTTCTCTCCTCCTCAGTCCACTCTTTTCTTCTCTATAGTCTATGTAATCTACCTATGAATGACCTCCTCCTCAGTCTACTCTTTTCTACAGTCTATGCTATCTGTCTCTTTCTAATAATCTATATGTGTATTTATCAATCATCTATTTATATAGTGCCAACAATTTACACAGCGCTTTACATAGTGCACCTTCACATCAGTCCCTGCCCTGAAAGAGCTTACAATCTAAGGTGCCTATGTCACATGCATACATACAGGGCCAATCTAGACAGGAGCCAATTAACCTACCAGCATGTCTTTGGAATGTGGGAGGAAACTGGAGTACCCGGAGGTAACCCACTCAAGCTCAGGAAGAACATGCAAACTCCTTGTAGATGGTGACCTGACCGGGATTTTAACCAGGTATCCCCAGTGCAGCAAGACAGAGGTGCCAACCACTACAACACTGTGCTGTCTCATCTAAGCTTAGAATGATTCTTCATCTCCATCTATGCTTAGAATGAAGGGTCTCTGCTGTGCTTTGATGTCTGTATATGTGAACTTGCTTCAACCTTATTGCTAAGTCTTAGAGAAGTTTAAGGTTATGATCTTGATGCTTTTTTTCTAAATCAACAACAAAGCACAGCAGATATACAGCAGGAAGTATTTATTGTAATAGCATACTTTTATTTTATGGGCAGCAAAATATTTAACAAAGATATTAGACTTTTAAATGTTTTCTATTCATGTGGTAATTGTACAGTGCACTGTTGTTTTAACCTGGCATTGGTCCAATGTGCTGTGAGACTGTATAAAACCATTCAGCATATGAAATGAGTGTAATGAGATGATAGCTTTAAGAGGAGCAGATTGACAAATTTTTTCTCTTGAGGGGCTATTACAAGGAGACTAAAATCATCCTATTAGAATAAACAGTAGGACTGTTACTGATTAAAATGTCTGTGTTCGATTAATCGAAAAAAGTTTTAATCAATTAATTATAACGCACATACAGATCCAACTACATTGGCCTGTACACATACAGCACAGCAATGAAATAATAAAATGAACTAGGATCACACTAATCCAGCACGTTATTAATCTCACGTGCCCCACAATATGGCCGCTGCTTGAGTGGGGCAACTCAGAATAATAGCGTGCTGGATTAGTGTGATCCTAGTTCATTGTATTACTTCATCGCTGTGCTGTATGTGTATAGGCCAATGCCTTGGCTGGCGCTCGTGCAGAAAGTTTCTTGGGCAAACTGACCGGCCTAAGTGGCTCCGTCGGCTAACAAAGGGAAGGGTGGAGGAGTCCCGTGATGTCACAGACATCAACGTCACCGGACTCCTCCCCCTTCCCTTTGTTAGCCGACGGAGCCACTTGGGGACATCGACGTCACCAGACTCCTCCCCCCTTCCCTACGTTAGCCGACGGTGCCACTTGGAGACATCGACGCCACCGGACTCCTCCCCCCTTCCTTTTCGTTAGCCGACGGAGCCACTTGGGGAAGGAGTCCGGTGACGTCGATGTCTGTGACGTCACCGGATCTCCGACTGGACTCCCGGAAGCCGGCGGAGAGGTGAGTATTTTCATTAGCGATCAAAAAAAATGTAATTGATCAAAAAGATTAACGATTAATCGAGAAATTAATTGTTAATTTGCACAGCCCTAATAAAAAGCCAATCAAACATGCCAAAAAAGCCATCATTAAAGTTGGATACATGTACAATAAAGCAGGGGAAAGCACAATTACAATGTATAAAGTGCAGACACTGCTGAGGGGTACTGCTATTGTCATTAATTTGTGCAGAATTAACAAACAAAGTGGAGTGTTAGAGCTGTCCACTGCCTTTGGCTCCTACACATTCCTATTGGCTCACCACTTTACAGACCAAGAAGAATGCACAAGAGGCAGAGAAAGGTGGGCAAGCTTTGGAACTATCAGCAAGTGCTGAAGTGCTGTAGCGGAATGTTCAGCTATGACTGCAGAGTTTTGCTGCCGGTATGTGCAGGCATTTTGATGTCTGAACATTATACCTGTGACAGTTTAAAGCTGAACTCTGGACTACAAAATATAAAAATCCAACAAACACCTTTGAAAACCCAGATATTACCTTGTATAAGTGAAGGTGACATTGTTACAGTGCTCTACATATCATGTGCAGAGAGCAGAGCTGAAGGAAGAGTCCAGCCGGCACCCAACTTGCAGAAAACTGTATATGTCCCAGTAGGACTTCTCCTACAGATCAGGTACCACTCCGTATACATAAAGCATTGACACCACCATAAAAGTATGGAAAACAAGACCTCTGTTTTTACTGAAATATTAGAAACATACTTTAATTAGGTTTCTTTCACTGGCTACATTTTGTATTATATATATAGCCATATATTTGAGCACCATGCCCGGACATGTCATGCCTCTGGGGCAGATTTTCTTTATATTTTGCTTGGTCTGTTTTCTACCACTGCATTCATGTCTGCTTTCTGACACATTGCTGCTCCATTCTATATACAGAATTGTTGAGGTTAATCCTGGTTCCCTCACCACAAAACTCAAAAGTCGCATTTTTAAATGCCTAATCATTTTAGTTTATTAGGTCGCAATACTTAAACTAATCAAACAATAAAAACACATACATTCTGTTTAAAAAAAAAAAATGAGAAGATCTACAACTTGTTGAGTTGCACCATCTGGATGAGCCAAGGCTACTTCCATGTGTGATTGTCTGCTCAATAATCTCGTGTCACACAATGTACACACTCATTAATGTTGAGAGATTGCCCCTAAAAATACAGTTTACAACAAGTCAATGATTTATCATCAGGCTGTCCAGAAGCCATTTTGTAGCTTGAAAAAGTAGCTCGATTTGTGCTGTATGCTACTTCCTAAAAAGGCCTTGTGTTTACACTCGTCAAATCCAACCTTTTACCGGCGGATCAACACAAGCAACACATCCATCTGGGTAATATTTTTGAAAAATCTCTCACGTCTTAACAGAAAAATCTCCCATAAGTGAATACAAAGGTTCCAGATCATCACACAAACATGGGCTGACTGGTCAGTGTAAATATTTGAAGATGTTTTAGTTAGCACCAGCTACTTTACAGCTACTAGGGGAGAGCACTACGTGATAGTGTTAACATTAACACAGGGAATTTCTAAATACTACTATCTGTATGATTTTTTTTTTCTTCACAGTTTCCATTATTTTTACTGGAACATTCTGAATGGTCGCATTAAAAGAGACGTTTATTTAATTGTTATGATCTTTTTAACAGACTATTTCATACTCTTGGGTTGGTTTACTAAAAGTAAATAAGACGTTCACTTTGGAAAGGGACTTTATCCTTAGTTTAGTAAATGTGGTGAAGATCTGCTGACTTCCATCATCTAATCATGTACAAGTTACATAGTTACATAGTATTTGAGGTTGAATAAAGACATTAGTCCATCAAGTCCAACCTATTAGGATCTCATTCTAGGAGTACCCGTACCCATATTTATTTATTTTTCTATTGAACATTTCCTTGAACATGATTCGGTATTCTTTCACCACTTTCACTAAGGTAAGGACAAATCCCCTTGCTCCCTTCAAAACAGCTTATTTGCCTTCAGCAAATCAACCTCCTGCACACTTAATATCTTTCTTTCTTTACACCAAATATTGCCATGAGACACTTGACGAATGTCAATCAAAATTTTGCTTGATTCTAGTTTTCCATTTTAAAATGAATTAAATTTTGAACGAACGAAAACCAAATTCACTGTTGTTAGAATTCTATTTGTTCAAGAAAAATGTTCCATCCTGTCCCTTTAAGTTTTTTCGTCACTACAGTCAAAATTGATTATTGATTTGACCCCATCAACTAATAGAAAGTCGAAAGAAAGCTCTTTCGTACAAAAGTTCTTTAGAAAATGTAAGCAGTGTATGGCCAGCACTTATGATTTTTTTCTTGGTCAGCCCACTCGATTCCCCTATCTACGCTAACAACATTAATGGAGGATCCCCCATCTCACATTGTTGCTCGGGGAATTCAGTGTTCTAACAATCAATGAGGCAGCTGGCAGGTCATAGTCCTCATTTTAAATCCCTGTAACAAAGTGAAACTAGTTTCAGAGAGGCACACAGTGGACAATTTTGCTGTTGTTAAAGGTAATAGTAGGTCTAGTAGTCCCTAAACTTTGGCAGGACTTCAATTTTTAAATGCTGCCAATGACTGATGCTCTTTAGGCCTTTAGCACTGGCCTAAAGAGCACCAGTTGAGTATTCATTTTCAGCTTTCTTTCATTGCTTGTTTAAAAGTAGTAGCTGCAGTATGTATTACATTAGGGCTGTACAAATCCTAGGAGCCAGGTAGCCAATATGTCTTAAAAATTACAGTTGGCACCCAACTTTTACAGTTTTCTCTTGTTCTTGTCAATGGAGCTGGCTCCATATAGCAAGTTTTTTTCAAACCCCCAGGAAAATTCTAAACACTTCAAACACTTAAAGCAATCTAAACACCACATTCTTTCTGTACACTTATGATGCCTAAAGCAGTCCTATTGTAAACAAAAATCCCCTTTCCACCCCCAGCCTGTGATTGGACAGTGAAGAAGTAGCAGCAGATTTATGAGGTCATCTCTCTGATGTCTCTTTCCTGTTAGCACATGTGCATGCACCAAACCCAGATTGGTTTAGAGTACAGGGGACTACAAGTGGTCAATATGAATAAAGTACTGGGTACTTATACTGGCTGCATTTAAAGATACATAGCAAGCTTGAAAAGAAAATCACAGATACATCAAGTTTAACACAATACATGTGATGATCTTTTTAAAGGATTCATAACTGTATTAAATAGGATCTTTCTGAAGATCAGCTTTGCGGCTAAGGGGCTCATCTATTTATTATTTCATAAGAACATCAAATCCTAACACTCTCCTACAAAGCAGTGACATTTCCAGGCCCCCCGATAGTGACTCAGACTGCAGAAAAAAGTGACTCATCTCTTTGCATCATTATAAATAAAAGCTCTACAAATTACATAAAAATACAACTTTTCAAATGCACATGCTAGAAGGAAGAAAAGATTAATTAGGCTTATTGGAAGCCTGAAAAGGGAAGCACAAAGGATTATTTCAGGAAGTGGTTAAATGATGGTCAAGGTACTTGCTGTGTTGTTAATTTGTGTATGAATGACTGCTTATTGAAATGAATACACAAGAGGGCTCTTAATTAGTTCCAATTAAAATGGCTCTGTATGAATCTTAGATATCTAATCATTTGTATGAGGAGGGATTCAGCATATTATTAAAGGTGCACTCCACTGTAACATAAACATGACTGGATTCATTCTTTATCTTAGCATTACACGCAGTGAATTCATGTAATTGTTGGCATCTTTATCAACTAAATGTCTATAAATCTCAGCTTACAAAAAGTGTAGATCAATGTGCATAAAGAAAAGTGTGTAAGTGTGTGTGGAGTTAAATTACAGGTGTCTGGCATTCAACCAGAAACATGGTATTTAGGTTTGGTATCTGTACTTTAAATTACATTTTCTCTATTTAATTTAGAATGTATATTTACATGGACTTGGTAATGGGGGGACTTTACTAAAACTGTAGCAACTGTACATAGTAACCAATCAGCGTCTATCTTCAGCTTGTTCAGTTAAAGGAGAACTATGAGGTGAGTGGAAATCACTCATCCTCATAGTTCGAGCCAACGTGTGACAATGAAACTGTCACACATTGGCTCAATAGATCGGGAAGTGAGTGAACGCATACCGTCGCTCGCTCACTTCTTGATCCTGTCCCTGCAGAGAGGGGGACTGTATAGCTCACAGTATACTGAGCTTTGGGCCACGGGAGGATGCTAGTATATGTCCTCCCGTGACCCTTAAGAGAACTATGGGGAAAAAACACTTACCCTATAGTTCTCTTTTAAGCTTTGAAAATGAAACCTAGAAGCTGATTGGTTGCCTTGCACGACTGCACCGGATCTTGTCTGCTCCAGTTTTAGTAAATTCCCCTTGTAGTATTTTGTTAAAAATGAACACACAACATGTTACAAAACTAGTAAAACAAAAAATGCCCAGTGCTAAGTGTGCTATATGTCATTTCAAAGGTGTGCAACATATAAAATAAAATTTCTCTAATAAGTTATAAATCCATGGTGTACAAAGTGTCCAAAATATCTTTTAGACCACTTAATTCAGGGGTAGGTTCACACCGGCCCTCCATCTGTGGTGTAACTAAAAGTGCCACTAGGCATTGCAAGACTCTGACAGTCACATGCATGACTTCCAGAGGCAGATGCATAATGGAATTTGTAGTTTCACCACAGATGGAAGGCCAAGATTTCCTACCTCTGACCTAAATCATTCCATGGGTACATACTGCCATACTCTTTACATGTATCTTACAAATTTGAGGTTGACACTTTATTCCTCTTTTAAACAAATATATAATCTTTCTAGGTACTCAAGAACATTCTTTAGTGGATTGTGACCTTATTGTAGACAAAATGCCAAAGCCAGGTGCAAACTCATCGAATTGGAGATTGCTGTAATGTTGTCAGATGAGATTTTCCCAGCTGCCAGGATTAAGTTTTATCTCCTATTGCTTAAGCAGCTGCAGGTGACGTCAGTTGATGCGTTCTGAAATCATCACTTGAGTATTGTTTTACAGGTGAGGTTTTCTAGCAGGACATTAAAAAATTATCATCCTAAGGCAAGTTGTTGATACATTTTTCAAAAAGCAACTGTTGGCAGCCAGCAAAATCCCCCAGGAACGGCTAAAGCCATCCAGTAAACACTGCAACTGGGCTTAAAGTGTACTTCCATGTTTGCATTGAAAGGTAAAGACATTATACCAAGATAGAAGAAATGTGTTTGATTCTCAGCATAGTAGACATACAACCTGCCTTGTCCGTTCTGATTTTTGGAAGCTGTCAATAAATAACTCCCAATGATGCTGTAGTCGAGTAGTTGTAACTGCAGAATGAAAAGGACATTTAGGAGAACAACAGTAGTTGCTTACAGAGTGAGTAAGTGTAAGATGAACTGACAGAGCAGTGTATGGTTTATTTTGCCATTCATGCTGGAAGGAGTACTATTCAACATCAAGTGAAAACATCTTGATCCATTTATGTCATTTATTGAATTTTCTAAATAGAAATCCTTGACATTGATTGTAACTAGTGTAATGCCTCTACACAGACACACCAACTGATGAATGTTCCAATCTACACTACAGCTGTAAAACATACAATGAGAATGATTTAGGCTCGCTTCACACTGTTGCCTTACTTGTGTTGGAGCAATGTGGTGCCATTTATTCTGAATGGCCTCCCAACGCACCTTTCCAATGAATGAGCACTGCAGCACAGCGCAACGAACATCCAAGCACTTACGAGATCTCTCTGATAAACAGGCATGTCCATCTGGGTAACATTGGATAGTTCTTAATACAGTAATGTTTTATGTATATAATATAAGACCGAAAAATTGACCCTTAAGCCGTCATATAAAATAATTTATGAAGCAACAACTTTCTATATCAATAGAGGTAATGTTTACTGTTGAGTTAAACTATTAGCACTGCTCACTATAACATGGTGAAAGCAAGACAATAAAGCCTGTTACTGTGTAAACATTGTGGATCAATAAGACTGAGAGAGCAGCATATACCAGTAGCATCAAATATGTCCAGTCAGAGGCGTAACTTTAGATCATGGGGCCCCATAGCAAAATTTTGATGGGGCCCTTCAGCGACCTCCCTACTGTCATTGAAAGTCAGGTAGCCGGAGAGCTGTCTGCTTTGTCTCTTTCTGTTCATTTAATGTCAGCTCTTCTTGATGGGAAATGTCACAGGGGGTACAGAGTCAGTGTCAACAGTAACTTCTGCAATCCTTAACGGGGCCCCCTTCTATCCCCAGGCCCCATAGCAGCTGCATGGGCTGCTATGGCTATTGTTACACCACTGTGTCCAGCAATCTATGCATATAAGTGCTGGAGTAATTATTACCTTATATCAGGGCAGCCTTCAGAAATTTCGGGGCCCCTTACACAGCTTTAGGCCGGGGCCCCCCTCCCCGCACCGCCCTGTCTCCCCCGCACGTCCGCCATGCTGAGCCAGTCAGTCAGTCAGTCAGTGATGTACAGAGAACACTGAGCCAGTCACATCAGTCTCTGTACAGAGGAGCTTACACTCTAATGTCCCACCCACAGTCACATCAGTCTCTGTACAGAGCTTACACTCTAATCCCCGCCCCCCCAGTCACATCAGTCTCTATGCAGAGGAGCTTACACTCTAATGTCCCGTCCCGTCCCCCCCCCACAGTCACATTACCCGCTGGACGCAGGGCTTCGTGACCCGCTGGACACTAGACATGTGCACCGCCAAAAAATTTGTTTCAGCTTGTTTTGATTTGGATTTTGTGTTATTTCGTTTTTCAGGATTTGGACAAATTTTCGCTAGCGGTAGTCTGCACGAATGTTCATTTCCGTTTCATGTTTGTATCTTTTGTTTCATTGCAGCAAAGTGACATAAAATAGTTTGTTTTTTTTAATTGTCACTTTGCTGCAATGAAAATTCGCCCACAAACAAAAATGCGTACAGACTACTGCTAACGAATTTCGTCCGGAAAACTAATTTTTCCAAAACGAATCGCACATGTATACTGAACACAGGGCTTAGGGTTAGTTCACACCATCAGCAGTGCGCTCTGGTCCGATTCTGGCCAGAACGTACTGACTGCATTGCGGCCGGCTCACTTTTTTTGCTGGGCTGGAGGGGGCGTGGCGGGCCATTGGAGTGAATGGCACCGTAGCAACGCTCTCCGGCTGCAATGCGATTGCCCGCACGGGTTCACAAGGCACATTGTAGCTGAAGTGCTTTCGGGCGCAATGCGATAAAAATGCTGCAAGCACTATTTTGATCACACCGCACCCGAACGCACAGCAGGCACAAAGTGCCTTGTGATCCCCTGATGCCATTCAATTGAGGCTGTCTGAAGGGGTCTCAGGTGGGCTGGTCAGGGCTGCATCCCCCTCCCTCCCAGCTCCTCTTACCTGCACACCATGCCTCCTCCACTAGTCACTAGCCTAGTTCCACAAGTACAAGTAAGTAGGGCTGCAGCTAATGATTATTTTGAAATCGATTAGTTAGCCGATTATTACGTTCGATTAATCGGATAAAAATAAGGTTTTAAAAAGTGGTTCCAGTGATGGAATACTGGGTGGTATTCTGCCTTGCACTGTAAAATCATTATACAGCACAATAATTTACAACCAGCTATAGAGGAATACAACAAATCCCAGCCAGCAATAATACATTATACAGCGGCGCAATGCAGGCAGAATACCACCAGCTATAGAGGAATACAACAAATCCAGCAACAATAAATTATAGTATAATGCATGTGCTGGGATTTGTTGTATTCCTCTATAGCTGGTTGTAAATTATTGCGCTGTATAATGATTTTACAGTGCAAGGCAGAATACTACCAGCTGTAGAGGAATACAAAACATCCTGGCAATACATTATACATACACTGTATAATGATTGCTGGGATTTGTATTCCTCTATAGCTGATTGATCATATACAGCGCAATATACCATCAGCTAAAGAGGAATACAACCAATAACTATCCTAGCAATTCAGTTATACAGCACGTGGGGGAAAAGTGCAGGCAGTCTTACCTGCAAGCAACGTTACTTTCTTCCCCGAGATCTTCGTTCACCCACGCTGCAGTGTCCCTGCAACGGCGTGATCGTTTTGGCAGCAGGAAGCGATGGGAGAGAGCTCAGAGCGGTGTCAGACGAGGAGGCGGTGCGGTGTAAGGCATGAAGCGTGTGGCGTGTGTGGAGTCGGGAACAGGGTAACTAATCGAAAGCCAACTAATCAGTGATGGAAAACATTGACAACGTTTACCATCATCAATTTTAATTGACTTAGTCGATTAGTTGTTGCAGCTCTACAAATAAGTTTAAAATAACATTTATATAAAGACTGCTTGTGGTACGCTGTGTTGTGCTGTCCTCTGCAAACACCCCCCCAGTGAGCCTCCAACAAGCATCTGGTGCCCAAGGCTCAGGGATTGTTCACACAGAAAGTGTGTGTGTTCCAGAGCAGTAGCTGCTGGAACGCACCGCGATCACTAAGAAACTTCTCAGGGGGTTTTGGGGCGTGGCAGTGCATTGAATTCAATGGCACCGCTTCCACGCCCCCCCCCCCCCCCACACACACACACACAGTGCGATCGAACGCATGGCAAAACTTTGCCAGTGTTGCGTTCCACTGCAAACGCAAAACAGAGCAAGCCCTATTTTTTGCGTTTGGAGTGGAACGCAACGCTGGCAAAGTTTTGCCACGCGTTCGATCGCACTGCTGGTGGGGGTGTACTTATATACTTGTCTTTTCCACACAGGAAAACTGGCCAGTTTTAAACTTGTTTTAGGGATTACCAGCCAGTACACCAGAAGGAACAGTGCTGATACCAGCTAACATATTTACGATGTTTACTATTGCATTTGTTAGAACTTTTTTTAAATGTTACAAGTGACATATTATTCAGTTCTATTCAACAGGACAGTAACTGAACATTTGCTTAGAAAGTTTTAGAACTATTGTGTACAGCCTCATGGTTGTGCCAATCACCAATTACATCATTCTCTACATTTGTACTACATGTCCCTACTTTGGCCCGTTAAAAAAAAGAAAAAGCTTTTTATGGGGCTGGATGCCTATACTGTTCTGGTGATGAGCAAATCAGCTAGAAAGCCAGCAGGCAAAATACTTGTGTAACTCCACCTTCAAGAAACACTTATACACATATATAATTCCTGTTTCTGGCAGAACAGATTGCTCATTCCTAGAAGTTAATAGAGCAGCTTTTACCAAGGAAAGAATATTTTCTCACTTACTGCCTTCTGGTAACAGTATGAGACAAGATTATTGCCTGCTGAACCCTAACTGCCTCTGGACTTATCATTACAATGCCTCTGGACTTAGGATTATAGGAGTGTGAAATGAGGCAATATTAAAAAGGTGAAGCTTTGTGATTGGGTGGGGTTATATAATAAAGAGATGGGACTCAGCACTGGCGTTGGGGTGGGACAAAAAGCACAAAGAAAAGGAATGAGGTCTACTTATCAGCATAGACAGAGGTTCTTCATTATAACACATTGCAAGAATAGAGTCCATAGTGGAATCCTCAGTTTTTTGTTGGCTCTGATAAAAGGGAATACCTGCAATTGAAGGGTTTTGAGTACAATGGCAGGGACTTCTATGGGCAAGAAATACAGAAAAGGTATAACAGTTTGGGTAAAAAAAAGCAGCAAAGTTATTTTATATGTCTTCTTTGTTTTTTATAATGTGTACCTCTGCAGGCTAAACAAATGACTTCACTTTACAGGCCTCTATTAAGATGCTTTGATGCACAGTGGAATGCTGTGGCAGGTCTGATGGAAACCATTACAGCATAAATCCTTCTTATTAAGCTGTTTTACCTAAATATCAGAGGTTCATTAAGGCATATATCGCTAATCACAAGTCTGCTTTACAACACAGTCAGAGAAGCCGTCTGCCGTCAAACATTCCTGCGCAGTGAAAATCCCATTCAGCGGTGTCGGCTAAAGCTAAGCAGATACGTTTTCTAAGTCCTATTTATAACTTCTATAACAGCCTCCCTTTTATGCAGCCTTCCTATAAGACATAAACCTCTGGTGACTTCTCTGATCAAACCCCTGTTGACAGAAAAGGTGCATTTAGTAATTTATTTTCTTATTCCACACATTGGATAGTGTATATGGGTTTTTTTTCTCTGCAGCTATGTAACTCTATACACGTGGACACCTCAAAACATATGGTTTAAATCCTGGCTGACTGGGAAAAAAAAAAGGTCCCTGCAACAAGGATTGTTGTGCACATTGCTGAGACATAGAATAAAAAGCTTTCTAACATTAGAATACTGAGATATGGTTAATAATCTATGCATTTTCTCTTTAGCTATATCACATTCTCTACAGATTTACTTTGAAAAACAAAGATCCCAGCTACCACTGAGATGATTCTTTTCAAGGCCTTTATATATCATAAATATATGTATTGTATATACAAAGTTTTAATCGTGCTAAACTGAGGAGGTTTAGTATGGTCAAAACGTCAGGCATTGGAAAATTGAGCCTCACAATGCACAGATCAGATCTCAAATGGCCAGATCTGATGCAGCGTACCCATTCAGCTAAGGTATGGTAAATAGGCCGGATACTGAGGTGGATGTAACTCCTGTGTGCATGCGCAGGAGTTACATCATCAACGGTCCAGCAGAAGTTACATCATCAAGGGCCACGCAATGGCCGAAGAGGATGCATGGGAACCCGGAAGCTGTGGAGGAGGGGAGGCCAAAGATGCATTGAACAGTGCTTGAGAAGTGTAAGTGTGCCATAATGTGCAAAAACTCACCCAGCTCAAAAGCAGTTTACTACTGCTTTATGCTTTAATCAGATGATTAAGGCCCAGCAGGGGGCAAAACGCATTGGCAAGAGGCAACCTGAGTGGAGTGACTGTATGTGTGCTGGAATAACAAAGTTGTTATAAAACAAACTCACGGAAGCTCTGAATACTTTGCTTGTGAGATATGTGAGAAACAGACCCGAGGAGTGTGCCCCCATGGAACGGAAAGAGAGACAGTGCCGTTTTTTTAAGCGTCTTCATGTTCTTGGAAGGTGGTAATGAAGTTTAGGCAGATTAGAAGCAGCATTTAAAAGAGGAGCTATATTCTTCCATCCAGCCATAAATTATGTACATTTCCATTGGCCTCTAATACATATTCTATTAAATAAATAGTAAAAGGGAGGCTGAGTTGCTTTCAAGCATCAATTCATCTCTCCTTTTTGTTTCTGCCCCTATGGCGAGATCACTGTCTTCAACATACTAAACAACTCCATGACAGGGAACTTAAAAAACAGGATTATTCAGGTTAGTTCTTTATGTGATGTTCACAAATATATTTCTTAGGGGCTATTATATTTTTAAACAGTCTATACCTTAAAAGCTATCTGACAACTCAAGAGAGATGACAGTTCTGGCAGCAAAATGTAAAACACCCCCTTTGTTATAGTTGATTGTGGAGCTTCCTAAAAATCTGTCAAGAGAGAAATACAAAGGTTGCTATCGCTGAACTCATTTGGAAACATCATGCTAATCTTCTGTCTTTAATACCCCCCTGAATCACTGACACAGAACAGTTATACAGATCATGTGATCCGACTTCACTTTTTGCATCACTTGTTCTGGTTCTGGGAACTGAAAACTTAAGACATTTTTAAAGGTCCGATCCGTAGGGGTTGTCCCACTCATATCCTCTGCCAATCAGGTTAACTGGCACTGATAAGCAGCTCTGAGGCTACTACTATTCAGCACTAGTTGGACAGCGTCAGCAGGAATTCAGAGACAATTTGAGGATCTACAGCTGAGTAATACACAAATGAACTACATTTTTGTTACTTGAATGCATATTTGTCATGATACAAGATTCTACTCTTTGAAAATGAAAAACCTCTTTAATTGTTAGATTAATACTACTCTAGCACAGAGCTAGTTTTACTTTTTTATATAAGCCCATAGAATCATCACACGTGACATCATTCCCCAGTAATGACAGCCATATTCCACATTGCTGCAAAACATCCAATCAAACGATTGTCTTTTAGATAATTTGCTGTACCTGCTTCAAGACTGTGAGAACAACCAAGAAAGCAGGTTCCTCTGATCAAATACATGAAGGAATAACAATCTGATGAGTCACGAATGGTTAGAGCAGATCTGGACACAACCCTTTCACGGGAGAAGCCACACTGAGTCCAATGCAATCAGTTTTTCTCATTACCCCCTCACTTCTCTAATACCCTGTGAGTAAAAGTTACTGCAGAAGAACTAATGAGATGCTAAACATAACCAGCGTAGAAGAAAAAGCATGTTGAGAATTAGCAATTTTGCACAATGGAACGCAGATAACTGATGATTCCTGTCAGGAGCTGTGGCCTAAGATTAGAGCCGACTATGAGATAACAATTAACGTTGAATATATTAAGCCCTGGTGATGGATAGGAGAATCATAAAGCATGGCTGATTCAATTGATCCTCTTTATTCCAGCCTCTCACAGAAAGTGCAATTTACTAGAACAGTATTGTATATCAACTTTCCCCACACTCAACACAGAGCTGCTGGGTACAGCATATATAACATTTCATTCTTCAGGTGAAAAATACTCCTTTCATTTACAGACATTCAGAGTGTTTTACCAGACACAGAGAGGCATTTAGAAAAAGAATCAGTGTATCAGTGTATCAGTGTAGTGTTTTCAATGTGTAGAAGTGATGAGTTTAGTGAAAATGAACTTTTCATATAATGTTAATGTTTAAAATCTTGTAAAGACTCATCTTTTCAGGGAAGCCTATTCCGCCTCAAACTAACCACTGAACTATCACTTTCTCAAACAATTCAACCCCACACAGCTATCTCCTCATTCATCACTTGCCCCTCTCTTTTAGATTGTAAGCTCTCATGGCCAGGGCCCACTTTACAATCTGGCCTTCATTGTATTGTAATTGTAATGTCTTCTTATATTATAATGCACTGTGCAAACTGTTGGCGCTATATAAATCCTGTATAATAATAATAATAATAAAAGTCGCAGTGCCATCATCACTGTGCTACATATCCAGTGGTGCAGCGAGCAGAGCTGTGGGAGGAACCCAGCAGGCTCCACCTACTGCCTGCAGAAAACTACAGGAGGGCCGGAGACCAGACCAGTCACCCTGCATAAGGAGAGAGAGCAGCAGTGATAGGTCTTTATTAGAGGAAGCTCCTGCACAGAGGCAAAGTCTCACGTTGGATTACTGCTGAGAGGAAATAAAAAAGATCTGGGAGGAAATAAAAAAGCACACCAAGATTCAAATAAAAATAAAAGTGCATCTTGTATTTAAACACATTGCTCTTCCTGGAGTTCAGCTCTAATAAATAAGTTGAAGCTGTGTTCACTTCAATCAAGTTCTGTTTTTTCCTAATTTCCCTGTACAGTATTGGGTATGCGAAGTAAACAGCATTTCAATTTATTTACTGAATCAAGTAACTATTCACTTTCAAAATGCATTCATACTTTGCAAAGTGAACATGCTGGTCTACTTTAGTAAATCAATCTCCATGAGTCAGCCAACTGATGCACTACTTATGTGGCTGGTGTACCATCGGCTGTAAAGGTAGATGTAAATCTGCATGGTGTCCCTGGAGCAGTTGCCAATATGTGTCAGTATGTGCAGCATGCTAACACATGTATGCAGTCCTCATGGTATGCCCTCCTCCAGCAATGAGAGGTCCGTACTTGACCGCATCGTTCTGCCTCCTCCTGGTTTGTTTTGTGGGTCCAGCATTTTCTTTCTCCAGCAATCGGTCAGCTACTGATGATAAAACTCATGCACATATGCACAGGGGTTACATTGTCTTAGCCCCTGGCACTTACTCCAGACATCCATAAGACTGCACATGCCTCAGTGTACGAATAAAAAAGATGTCAAAATCTCTTCTACCAAAAAATATGCCTTTTAATATGAACTCCAGGATTTGTAAAAATGAGAAAAAAGTAGGGCTACCCCTGCACTGCAAGGGTTAACTGCTTGGTTTGGTCTAGGTGCTAAAATAAAGAAGATATATTGACTTGCTTCCCGATCCTGCCTGGCTGCTAGACTGGTCCCCACAGCCTCTTCTCTCTAGGGTGCTGACGTTTTAAGGACTGGTGACGCCGCCACATCTAATGCAAGTGCATTAGACATGAGGATGCTGAGGGACATTCCACCACCGGAGTGGAGGGAGCGACAGGTGAGCGCTGACTGCCGCAAGACCAAGGATCAGGTGAGTATATGTTCTTTACTCGGCCTCAGGAGAAAAATGAACAGTTAACATGTGTAATGTGCAGGCAGCCCCACTGCAAGGGTTAATTCTTACAATTTCTGGGTTTCGTCTTTAAAGAGAGACAGGGTAATTGCAATGACCGAGGGAGAGCTCCCTCTAGTGCCTAATCTCTAAATGTCTCTCAGACTGTGTGTGTATGTGTATATATATATATATATATATATCTCCATCCCCTTCAAAATGAATGAAGGGGCAGTCTTAATGCAACACATTTAATGCACAATGTAATGTGCATTAATGTGCATGCATTTATGTTCTATACAGGTGTGATCCTGGCCTCATAGTAAGTTGGACAGTATTCTTTTTACTGCTTCACTCAAGAACACCTTCTTAATTTTGAATATATGTGGCATGTAGAAATACTGCATGCTTGATCGCCTAAATCAGCTGTCCTGCAATAATTTCAGGGCTCATTCACACTTGTGAATTACAGCGTGTAACAACAATACATGGCATAGCACCTGCTCTATGTGCTGAGCGTTGCTGTGCTGTTCCCTGTGCATGGCACCCCAATATACTGTACAGCAGAGTACAACACAGTGCTCAGCTGTGGTGCATTGGCAGGCAAATCATAATAAATAGGCTGCTTTCACGCAACACACCTTAAAGCGCAAACTAACGTAAGTTAACGCACCACTAAGGATTTCTAAAGTGTGAATCAACCCAGACCCAAAATAGGTAACAGATGCTGAACTGAATCTCTTTTTTCCTGTTTCATCTTCTCTTGCAAATACCTCTTTCTCAGAGTCTTCATGCCTCAGCTGTACTCCCCCTTCAGTGGGTTACACAAAAAGTACATTTGAATGTGCAGCTTGTGTTCCGATTCGAAGGAAGTGCACTGGCTCATGACGTCCATTCAAGGTGGAGAGAATAGCTTACAAAGGTAATGCCCAGTGGATGAAGAACATGTTGTGACACAATTCATTTCTGTGTCTCCTACATTTTAGGACTGATAGTCACTAATAAACAGGGACGACCCAAAGCATACGGTAGGTGTAACATGACCACTGGTCAGAAAGCTAAACTTAGCCATTAAAGAAGAACTACGGGAAAAACTTTTCTTAATGCTTGCAGGAGGGCATTGCAATTGTTAAAGGAGAACTATGAGGTGAGTGATTTCCACTCATCCTCATAGTTAGAGCCGACCTGTGACAAAGAAGCTGTCACAGGTCGGCTCTATTGATCGGGAAGTGAGCAGAAACATGCACCGATCCGTTCACTTCCTGATCGTCTCCCTGCAGTGAGTGGTGACTGTCAGTCACCACTCCCCGCAGGGATTCCCCCCTCCTCTCTCCAATCCTCCAGCGCTGAATGGAGGAACGGACAGGGGAGGGGGCGGGCATAGCTGGCTCTGCCTCTAGATAGGCAGAGCCAGCTGCCACTCAAGCAGCTGGGTGGATCTCGACAGTATTGTCAGGATCCGTCCTGGCTGTGGCATTCTCAGAATATTGTGGGCAATGAACCGCTATATACTGAGCTTTGGGTCCTCCTGTGAGTATATACTGAGTATATGTCCTCCCGTTACCCTAAACACTTATCCCATAGTTCTCTTTTAAGTGCTTGTATATAGTCGCCCCAACCTCGGCTAGCTGTGACAGAGCTCCCTCCAGCCTGTCTCATCCTATGTTCCAGCAATGATATGTCCCTCGGCGTCCTCATGTCCAAAACACAGTGTATTGGGCATGATGACTCATGGGGACCTTAGACCGCTGCAGAGGTGGGGGGAGAGACTGGAAGGACCGATCTAAGAGCCAGCTGGCTCCAAGGTTTGAGTGAGTATAACTTTTTTTTTATTTTAGTACCGAGATGAAAACGAGCACTTAACGCTTGCAGTGCAGGGGTAGCCCCACTTCAAGGGGTAAGAAAAGTTCTTCTTCTTAACTTCATTAAGATTATGAAAGTCAGATTGCTGATGACTTCTGATTGGTTACAGTAGTTTGTCTCTTAAGCATAATTCACACTGTGTTAAATGTATGTATTTTTACAAGTTTTTTTTTGCATGTGTTTTGTATGCTTTGGGTGAGCATTTAACAAATAAAAGCACCTACAAAACCAGGAGTGTTCATACAGCTGAGAACAGGCAGTTCCAGAGCATTTAAAAAGCCAAATGCTTTGCTTAATCTTGCAAATGTAAGCAAATGTGTTAGTACAGGTTTGTGTTCAAGACAAGTGTCTGCATTGTTTTGCATCTGGATTTATGGGCTTTAGTTTGGATGTTGCAGACTGTTGGTTACCTGAAGACAAATACTGACCTTTGTAAAAGAAGCCAATGGAAATGCTTCCTAACCATTATACGAGCACTGGAAGGCGTCTGAGAAGCATTTCAGAAGCATGTGATGGTAATTTATTACATATCTCCCAATTGTCCCTCTTTAGGAACCAAATTTCTCAGTCTCGCTTTCCTCCTCAGTGGTCCCTCTTTATGGTCTAATGAGATGTTCTCATCTCAGAAAGTAGGGATGTATGTTTCCTTTGATTCTTGGGGAATGGCTCATAGCCAACTGATGCTGAGCATGAAAATGTCTGTAAGGGGCCTGCTGAAGGCATCACATACATTGTACATACTGCACATGTGTCATTGCTTAGTACAGCCTTTCTTAACCAGGGTGCTGCGGCACACTGGGGTGTCTTCTAACTTCCATAGTGGTGTCTCAAAATTTCCATGGTGCAGGTGGGGCGGCCAACAGTACCATGGAAGCCAATGGTGCTAATCCAGTGAGGGTGATATCCATTCCAACAAAAAGGACAAATGTTCTGCCATGTTGCCACATCCTGCGATATATTGCGATGGTAAGACTCTGATCTGAAGGGGGTATTGAGGACTCTGATGTGAAAGGGGATCCAGTTTTTTTGTGTGTTGTGTGGGGTCACCCCTTAAAATCCATAACATTTACTTTATATAAGATACAAATCTTTTTTGGATTTTGGGGGTCCACAAAACGTTTTTTTTTCCATTTACATTTTTTACGTTTTAGACTGGGGTACCTTGAGATTTTGCTTGCTTTCAAAGGGTACTGTGACTTAAAAATGGTTGAGAAAAGCTGGCTTAGTAAGTGCATGTGTTTGGTAAACAGCAATAATATATCACTGGGTCTAAAATAAAGAATGGTATGAGAACAGAAAGGTTTTATTTGTTTAAATTAATTGGCATGTTAATCGTCAGAAATGAGGACCCAGGGATGGCAACATATATGAACATTAAACTTCAGCTTAATTACAAACATTAGGAAGTTAAACGGGACATTTATTTATACAGACCTAAAA
Source organism: Nanorana parkeri (assembly GCF_000935625.1). Classification (NCBI taxonomy): domain Eukaryota; kingdom Metazoa; phylum Chordata; class Amphibia; order Anura; family Dicroglossidae; genus Nanorana; species Nanorana parkeri. The sequence goes on from NW_017306325.1 coordinate 748,050, forward strand.
GAGAAATGGTCGAAGAGGTGAGAGGGACAGATGTATGTGCTTCTAAAAGATGGACTGTCCCTCAAAAAAGAGAGATGTGGGAGGTATGTATGTGCGAGTACATCTGTATGCATACATGCCAGTTTCATAAGTGTTGGGCAAATATGTGTTTTTGAAATGGAAAATGTGAATATGCAGACTTTTCCTTAAAAACTGGGCTGATGCACCATTAAACTGAAAACTAAATGGAAAATGCTTATTTCCTGTTGGCTAAGCACAAGAAGAAAAAAAAAAGGACTTCAAATAAACTTGGTGAAACCACACTCATAATTACAGGCCAAGAGATCAAGTACATCCAAAGACAACACAAACGACTAAACAGCATGGCAAATACAGATCAGGTATTTCCCCCACCACAAGAAAGAAAATCTGGGCAAAGACTGCATGAAAAAACATATCAGCAATTATGGATCCCATATATGTATAAGGAGAAGTCAAGAAGCCAAAGGTCTATTTTAGTCATGGGGAACAGCATGGCTTATTATGCATATGTGTCAAACCATTACATCTTCGCTAAGAATGTTAAATGTGTGGGAGATTGTATCAGGTCACGGCTGATGTAGAGAGATCTCTGCGATGTTGAAAGATTATACACATCCTGCTCTGTATTCTGCAAAGTAATGCTAGGACATACATGCCCTGCATATACAGCAAGGACTTGGTCTATTGGAGCACATCAACGCACCTTCATTTACAGGTAAATAGGCTGCTTTGTATCAATATTTATCAGGTCCTAAGTAAAAAAAAAATTATTCAAAGGTTAATTAAATAAGAATGCTTCAAATCATGTTAAAACAGTCCGAAACGCATAGTCCACCTTTAAAAACAAATAAATAAATAAACACATATTCATGGAAGAAAAAAAAGTGCAATTATTTATGTATTTATTTATTGGGGGGTGGGGGGGGGGGGGTGTTGGAACCAGTAAAGCATTGCAGCCACGATCAGTGAATCACGGATGCAATGCTCTGTTTCCTGCAGACTCTTCCCCCAGTCCCTTTCCATACCCAGGGGAAGGGAGGACCTATGGAAGGACTGCAAGTGTAGTGATGTCACTGAACTTGTATTCCACTCAGAACTACAAGTCCCTCTGCCACGGTGCTTGTCAAAGGATCTGTGACTAGATGATGTGGATGTGTAGGGGAAGCCACAACAACAACCAAGCCACATAAAAAAACTGCAGTGGCCTGCAGGGAGAAGAACCCTAGGATTCAGATAGGCAGGGGACAGGCTTGGGGTGGGGTGACAATGTGACCATGTTTCATGCTGCACACTGCATATTGTCTTGGGTAACTAAAACCTTCAGGCTTTATCATCCTTACCCAGCCAATCCTGGATTGATTAAATGAAGCCATGGATTATGATTTGTTTACAGACATTTAAAGTGTTTCTTAGTAGTAAGCATTTATATCACATCATGTGAAATAACCCTGCCTGTAATAACCTTTCTGGCATTATGAATCTTTTATGCAGCTGTATATGTTTAATTCTGCCAGGGAGGAAGATCAGGTAAGGTTGAGTTGACCAAGTTGGTCCAAAGCTGCAAACATAGGTAACAAATGGGTATTTAGTGTGTATTTCATCTTATATATACTTACAGATCCCTTTATTCAACAAAAGTGCATTGCAAACTTGGTAATTGTGGCCATTTTGTATTATTTGAAAGCATCATGTGTAAACTTTAGACATTAAGGGGGTTATTCACAAAAGGGTGAAGAGTTTTGAGAAGGCAGGAGAGTTGGATTATTTATTTATTACAGGCATGTATAAAGAGTTGTCAATTTACACAGAACTTTGCATACTGTAAATTCACATCATCATTATCCTCAATAAACTTATAAAGTAAGGTCTCTATCTCTTATGCATACACACACACACACACACACACACACACACACTTGGGCCAATTTAGACTGGAGTCAATTAATCTACCAGCATGTCTTTGGAGTGTGGGAGGAAACTGAACTACCCACAAAAAGGAGAATATGTAAACTCCATGCAGATAGCGTAAATTACCGGTACTTCTTCCACCAAAAGACTTGGCTGGCACTGTGTGACTTTACCCCATAGACATTAGATTGTTTCCCAATCTGACCAACAATGTGTATGGTTTATGTCTATAGGCACCTTTAGGTTCGTCTAGACTTTTAGACCTAAACATTTGCAAATCATCTACCTTTTATATATGGTGCAGAAACAGATGCAGAGAAATTAATATTGACTGCAATTACACATACAATATATTGCCAAAAGTATTGGGACACCCCTCCAAATCATTGGATTCAGGTGTTCCAATCATCTCAATGGCCACAGGTGAATAAAATCAAGCACCTAGGCATTGGGACTGCTTCTACTAACACTTGTGAAAGAATGGGTCACTCTCAGGAGCTCAGTGAATTCAAGTGTGGTACCGTGATAGGTTGTCACCTGTGCAATAAGTCCCTCCGTGAAATTTCCTTGCTACTAAATATTTCACGGTCACCTGTTAGTGGGATTATAACAAGGTGGAAGCAACTGGGAACAACAGCAACACAGCTACGAAGTGGTAGGCCACAAAGAGCGTGGTCAGCGCATGCTGAAGCGCACAGTGCGAAGAAGTCGTCAAATGTCTGCAGAGTCAATAGCTACAGACCTCCAAACTTTGTGTGGCCTTCACAGGGATCTCAAGTCTCCCTGATGTTCAGGGAGTCTCCCTCTAATAGATAGCGGCTCCCTGATGTCTGCGAGAGAGGCATTTTCTCCCTGAAAGGTTTACTCTGAGTAAACCTTTCTGGTAAGATAACAATGGTTAAAGTTTCAGAGTGAGGCATGCCTCCTGGAGCAAGGTCATGTGATCTCTAGAGTAGCCTCAGAACGAGGCTTAAGAATGACACAACAGTGCGTAGAGGGCTTCATGGAATGTAAACTCCACTAAAGGGCCCGCTATCCCCTTTCCATCCCTAAATATTATATAAACCATAAGGGATTGTGAGAAATATATATTATCCACCACAACCTTATGACTGCTCCATGCCTACAGTGCTTTCCACATTACTAAGTTTTCATCTTTCTCTCTTCTCTCTCATGACAGCACATCATAACCGTGTATTTGTAAGCTTGTATGTTCAGATCTGTACACAAAATAAGGAGTTTACAAAAAACTTCACGACCTGGAACAACCCCATATGTACTTTTCAAGGAAAGTTAAGTCTTTATTTATCCATCCCAGCAGGACTGTTAACGCACAGTAATTATTTGAGTACAGATCCATTTTAAAATCAGCTCACACTTCAGCTATTTTTCTTTTTATAGAGTTACAATTTTTAATTAGTCATGTATTATTAAAATAACAACAGTTTTCTCATTAACTTTTTTATCTCGTATTTTTTTTTACGACTGATAAAGAACAGCCATGTTACTTTCAGTAATATCCTTAACCTTTCTTTTAATTTATGTAACAAACAAAACATAAAGTAATCTTCTATGTAAATGGAAGCATGCATATTCAATAACCGGCAATGCTGGTCTCTGCCCAGACTATCAGAAAATTGGTAGCCAGAATAATTTATACCTTTGAATATGTTAACAAGCAAAGCATCAGCTGGGAGGGAAGCCTAGACTGAAAAACACTGCTCCAGCCAAAGAAAAATACCAGCTGTCTCTGCTCAGAGAAGACAGATTACCACCTGTCCAGCTCTTTAATACACAATACCAAGCGCACCAGCCATTTTTTACTGTCATTACTGTACCTGTACGATAACGCTCGGACAAGCTGAATAGTACACTTTATTTAAAAATAACCATGGGCTGAGTTTGCTTTCCACAGGCAAACAGATGTCTCACCAAGAAGGGTGGGTGGTGAGACATCTGCCCATCCTGATAACCATAGTGCTAGAAACCACCACTTTCTTCCCTCCAATTCCCTTTCTCCATAGGAAACGGAATGGCATTCATTTGGTGGTAGAGAGATCTTTAAAACCAAATTCGGCCAAAACTTTTACTTTAGCTGTTGATAGATCAGGGAAGAGTCAGAACTTGTGTCAGGTTTCTGTTGTTGTCTGTAATCCCATATGGAAGATGTACCTGCACTTTATTAGACCTGTGACATCAGGACAAGAAATGAGGGGCGTCACCAGGGCAGGAAGGCACCAAGATTAATAAACCCAAGTCCTGACTTTTTCCTATGACTGTAATAGATAAGTGTTTTGCTACTATCTCCGTCTCCATTGAATAGATATTCCATCACTTTCTGACTTTGAGTCAACAGGTCAGGAGTAAGGATAATTTCCTCAATGGGGGACACAACCAGAAGTAAAAATTTGACTCTATGAAAACTTTTTGGTTAGAGTTTTAGGTTATTCCCATTATTTAGCAGCTGTGGGAATAAATCTGGCCATACACTGTTCTATTTTTTCATTCAACCCACAGGCTGAACAAATAGAGCAGATTCCTCCATCAACGCTACAAGCACGTTGATCGAGGAATCCTTGCTGTTTCTTTTGTATTATGATATTGGTCCCCAGCTGCTGTCAGAATACCCAAACAGAGCCAGCAGCTAACAAAGATTTCCCGACTGGTTCCTTCGATCAGCTGATCGAGGGATGCTAGCTGAAAGGGTGCTGACAGTGGCACCCAATGTGTAAATGTGCACAGTGTATGGCCACCTTAAGAGTATACATGTCCAAGTTACAAGCCTTTAAAAAAAAGTTCAGTTGCCCGGGTTTTTTACGTTAATCTCTGACCACCATCTACTGTTATAGGCTAGATTTAGCAGCTTGGTTATATGGGTGTATGGCCATATCTGAATGGCCAAATCTTGTGGTGTATAATATATTGCTGTTAACTTTCTTTAATATCATCCAGGTAGACACATGAACTGAAAACTACAAAAACAATAAAGCTTGCGCCATTACATAGGTTTCCAACTGCTCTTCCTTACAGTTTAAGATCTCAAATAACCAAAGCGCAAAGTCAACACTCCAGAACAGAAGTTGTTTATGGAGTTGGCTGTGCATGTTACATTTTTAAATGGCTGCAATCCAGGACTTCTAGCGAATCTGAAGTTGAGCAACAGAAATGATGATGTTTGGCTGTGCGGTATAAAAATAATCTGCAATGACCAAGCAATCTGCAAACATTTTTTTCCCTGGGATTTAAAATGTCCACATTTTAAAAATGATTGAATATACCAGTGCAGAATGAAGACCTTCAAAGCTCCCAGGTAGGACACTACCTATGTGTAAGCATTCAGATCCCAGTTTGGTAAATTATTGTCTGTTTATTAGGTAGATTAAGTCTAATCTGCTGTTATAGAAATTATTCTTGTATGTGGCCAATTCTAGAACTTATATTACAGTAACCATATCAAGGTATGTGATCATTTTACACCAGGTACTGTCCTATGCAGACTTCCATAGTTTGACATGAGTTCCACTGGAGCACGATTTAAATTTTTTCCCAGTTACTCAAAGAGGGAATTGCTGGGAATTTAATTTACACTGGAAAGTCCAGGACTGTGTAAACTGTAACTATCTTCTGAAATTAGTTGTACTGAATTAATCAGAGACTTATTGTTAAAGAGAATATACAGTGATTTAAAAAAAATATTTAGATAAACCATAAAAAATAAAATGTTTGCTTTTTAAGCTGCAGTCATTGTTCATTCGTTTTTGGCCTGTCTCCTTCCACAAAAGTCGATTGAAAAGTCAACTTTGGACGAACGGAGTGGTGCCAAGATGGCCACCCATACCTTGAATTCCCACAGTGTATGGCCAGCTTAAGGAAACATGGGATATGCTAAGCGAAATGGAAACAAGGGATTCTGGCCTTTTTAAGTTCCTCTCCACAAATGCTTTCTTACACCACTTCCATGTTTTTTGTAGTAGAAAAAATAGCTGTTTGATTCATGGTACCGAAGGCATTAAATCAACAAAATGTAGGGTGTACTGTAACATACATTTTAACTTTATCAGACAGAATTACTTATCTTTTAAAGATTTCCTTATTGAGTTGTTATGTCGAGATCTCATTCTGCTCCAGTCTAGTAAATGGAATATAAAAGTGTGCAAAATGCTACATGTAGCCTATTGTAAATCAAAGATAAAGCTTAAAGGAGAACTATGAGCTGAGTGATTTACTCTCATCCTCCTAGTTACAGCCGGATGTGTGACTTTGAAACTGTCACATGTCGGCTCTATAGATCGGGAAGTGAGCGAACACATACCATCGCTCAATCACTTTCTGATCATCTCCCTACAGAGAGCGGTGCCTGTCAGTCACCGCTCCCCACAGGGATTCCCCCCTCCCCTCTCAGATCCTCCAGCGCTGACTGGTGGAACAGATGGGGGAGGGGGCAGGCACAGCTGGCTCTGCCTCTAGATAGGCAGAGTCCGCTATCAATCAGCCAGCTGGGTGGCTCTCGACAGTATTGTCGGGATCCGTCCCGGCTGCGGCGCTCTCTGTATATAGTTCACTAGTTACTGAGCATTGGGTGTTGTGGAGGAGGTTAGTATATGTCCTCCCGTGACCCTAAAGAGAACTATGGGATAAAAAGGTTACCCCATAGTTCTCTTTTAAATCTAGCAGGGTAGGGGCCCTTACCAAAGGCTTTTGCACTGAGCTTGGTGAGCAATACAAGCTCATTGTGTATTTTGCTGAACACTAGTTCAAATAATTTGCTGGTAAAATTCTAGTATGCACTGAGATGTCACAAGTAATTAAACTGTCTATCCTTCACCCAAAATAACATTTTAGGTCTTGAAAAATATAACAGTATGTTTTACTTTCTAGTCACATTGCTGAAAAAGGTCCTCTTTTAGACCATTGTTGCAATCTAATATGAGAAAAGCATTCATTTGTTACAAAATTATGAAAAAAAAGAGAGTCAGAATGCAGCAGATGCTCTGCGGACAATCCAAAACTGATTTACTTATTAAACAAATCATAATATTCCAAATTTGTTCAATTAGGTTACAAAATGAGCTTCTGCTTAATTACTCCAACTCTCTATGATTAAGCGCTCTGGACAGATCATTTTTTGGCATTGGCGGGGGACTCTCTCCACCTCCGTGTTTCTAATAGAATTCCATCTGCCGAGGATCTAACATTTTGATAAAGAAACAATTAACACATTCAGACGTTGGCAGTGAGGATGATAATTAATGGCTCGATCTGCTAATTTTACAGTAAAGCAAAATTACTTTTAGCTGCATGGTGGATAAGTGTACATATTTTGTTAGGGGATATAATTGATAATGTAGTTAAATCATTAGATGGCATTGTTTATATTAAAAACTATTTTGGTAAAAACTTCTAATCTTGTGTCAGTGGTAGCAGATAATTGTAAATGTAAACTTTTTTTTTTATTGAAACTGAAATTCAAAACTTCACCTTCAACTACACCTTTGTTTAATAAAGTTACATTAAAATTCAAGTCTAACTCAACAAAAAATGTTTTCTAGTTTTAGTTTTAGATAGAGTACAGAAGAGTTGACATATCTGTCAGGTGCTTATTTCTGTCTGTGAATTTGACCATGGGAGTGCTGACTGTGTGCCAGCTTTGCAATGCTTTTAATTGGATTAATAAAAGATTGTTTTCATCTTTTGTCGTAGTGCTGATTTAATTTGGGACTTTATATCCATTACGTGGAGGGGCACCCTGGACATGCTTCTGGAAAGAGCTTATTAATGGGTGAGTTAGTGGTTGTTACAAATTTTATTGGCAAAGATGTCCCTTTATTTTTGCCCCTGTGCTAGC
>NW_017306325.1:755973-806108 GCF_000935625.1 Nanorana parkeri
CACCGCAGTATACAAGCGGGTAGGGGGGGGGGGAGGGGGGGTGTATAGGCATTACAAGGACAGGACGGCACAGATAGCAAAACAAGTCTGAAATGCTAACCCTTCCTCACTCTACCATGAATATGTTGTTTTCAACTGTGTTCCTTTTCAAGAGATTTTCCTTCACTTCCTGTATTGACAGGAAGTAAGAGGGAATTTACCCAATAGGGACAAAGTCAGCAAAAAAAAAAAAAAAAACATGCATGGATTATTTTTTTCTTTAACATGCCAAGGTCTGGGTACACTAGGCCTGCCTGCTGGGTACAGTTCTCCAGTGACCTGTAGCCTTGTGTACTAGAACACCTAATCCTCAGCCTGACATTCTGGCCAGAATTGTATAAGTCCTCCCATTAGCCTTAATGCAGCCTAATCATGCACATAGCATACAAAACAAAATGTACACAGCACTGCACCACCCCTAATAGAATATATAGTAAATATTATATGCAACCAGAAAGAGATGGTAGGCCTCTCAATATAAGCATAATGCATTCAAGCTATCTCTGGCTCTAGGATTCACCCAGACATGGGCAGCCTTACTGGCCTATAGGAATCTGCAGGCACATTTTTGCACATACATCTAAACTCCAGATAGGTATGAGATACAAAATAATGTAGTTTTGTATTAATTAATGCACTAATAAATGGAATGTAAATGCAAGCAGAAAATACCTGAATATGACTTGGTATCAGTCCCTGCACAGCACAGATCAGACTGGGAGAGGAAGGGGCAGCACACACCAATCAGTAGTGTTGCAGTGCTCATGTGCTAACAAGAAACATGCTGATAGGTGGAGAGACAAGTTCATCTGTCTGTTGCTTGGCCATTCGCTGTCCAATCACAGGCTGGGGAAGGGACAGCACTTGTGATTGTTACTTAAAGTATAGATAAAAGCAAAAAATATTTGTGGAACTGAACACAGTTTGTCTGCGCCCAGAGCCATGCATCCATCTTTGTGTGAATGGAAACGCAGGTATGTGCGTGAGGATCTGTGCAGCTGCAGTCTGCCATTGATTTTTAACAGGCAGCTACATGGAATACCCTTGCCTCCCCAGGCACATGAACACGCTCACCTGCATGAATGAGGCCTAATGTCTATTGCCAGCTTAAGATTAGACATAGTCATCTGATAGTGGGCTAAACATTTTCAAATTGAACATTTGTTCATGTTAAGCTGCCAATGAAGAGTTTTATCTGATTGCACAATCTACTTTATATCTGTTGACAACTATATACCGGTAGTGCAAGGACCTGCCTAGATTTAACATTTTCTAGCTAGGCCCATATGTTGCTTAGTTTTGGTATAGCCATTCAGATTGGATCATGTTTGGCCATCTAAAGAATGTTCTGTCCATTTTACTGGATGAACAATCATTTGGTGTTTCTACTTTTCCATCTTAAAGAGAACCTGAAGTGTTAAAGCCGTGTTTGAAAAGGGCAAGCAGTGAACAAAGGGCTAGTCACCAGTATTTCCTGTGGTCTCCCTACAGCTGATCTTTTCCCAATTCATGACTTACCAGTCCTTGTTCTATACCATGTCTTTGTATGAAGGCAGGGATTTGCTTCCTTATTTACACCTGCCCCTCCTTATGAATGATGATCTGATAACTGGTGGAAGAGTATAAAAAAAAAGCAGCAAGAAAAATATACAAAATAAAAGAAGCAGAAGCAGATTTGTCTATAGCACAAATTAGGAAGTTTCACTTTAATCTGCTGAGACCACAAATCAGATGCAGCAGTGCCTTAGATCTCACACTGCAGTTATACAGCTTGTTCAGGCACGCACATTTCCAACATTGAAGCATCATTACTTCTTCTGGGACCACCATAGGTATACATTGTGACCATCTGATCTCTTTGGTAGGAGAGTTTGTTACCGGGAAACATCATTCATAGAAAAGATCTGGCAAGCGCTAGCATGTCTATGGCTAGCCTTACAGATCCAGCAGTTTTGTGTTTTCATTATATGTAAACACGCAGCTTACAACAACTGTTTGTTTTATCTCAGTGCTACAATAAGTTCCTTCTGTGTGTACACCATAAGCCTCCCTGGCAGACACCCCCACAATCACAGATAGGAAGATGAAAGCAGGCAACAGCACATATTAATTGTTTATGAAAAGCTGGCAGTCAAGTGATGTTTCTAAAGGCCATTTCAGAATACAGCAGATGTGCATTAATAGTTGACTATTCTGATTTAGGTGTTTGTGCCGAGGTACAGATATACTTGAGCAAAATTTGAAATAATATCACAAAAAAATACAGCTACTTTGCCATGAAATACATGCAGAGTCTATCATGGATTGTTATATAACCGAAAAACTCTTGTTTCATTAATCAACACCTTTTCATGAATATTTCCTTCAGAAATACAGTATAACAAGAATGGTTCATAACTGAGGAAATAGAAAGTGGGGGTGGTAGCTACAGCATTCAGCTCGTATGCATTTCTTCATCTGTTAAAGAACTCCGACTGCTGAAAACTGATTAGGTGCTATAGGCCCCAATTCCCTTTTTGCTTTAGTCTTTGATACATCAATTCAGTGTGCTCCAAGGAAGCACTCTGGTAAGCACATTTTGTACAAAACTGTCCATAGAACCCTAATGCACGCACATAACACAACTGCAGAGCAATGCAGGAAACCAATAACCTCTCTGTGACTGAACACATAAATTTGACTTGTGCTCAATGTAAATGGGCTAGCAGACATTAGTTGCAAGCACCTAGATGTTCACAGCCTGTAGACAACTGTGAAACCTGAAATTCTTAGGCCTTGTTCACACCAAGCGCGTTCCAGGAGCAGATGCAGAGCAGTTACAGACCGGATCAAAACTGCGTACAATGTATCCCAATGGTATTTTGGGCTCTAGTTCACACCTCAGCGTTCAGTTTCAGAGCATGTTAAAAAAAACTGCAGCAAGCCCCATTTTACCTGCTGTAGAACGCATGCAAACACATCAAACACGCATGCAACGCCCTGGAATGCACTGAAAGCCCATTTTAAACGTAACTTTTTTTTTAACCAAAAACAGCCCGGAACGCATAACAAACGCGGCAAAAACCGTGTGCAGAAACTCGTGCAGGTCTGCATTTGGTGTGAACAAGCCCTTAGTTAAGCAAATCTTCTCCTCAGTTTGCAAACCCTATGCTGACTCTTAATACTGGGCAGAGTGATTGTCCGTCACACCTAAGGACCACTAATGAGGCTCTGAAGGCAGGAGTGGGAGTGCCAGAGCCTGACTTTGCAAGCTGGAGTCAGTAATTGCACAATGGAGCACCCCTGGCTCGGGCCTCTGTGAAGCTCTATGAAAATAGGGAACAACTTGTGCTTGCTTTGCATGTTTGCTCACATTAAGCAAATGTTTGACATAAGGTGAATATGAACCAGCTAATTTTGTCTGGACCAGGCCATGATTACTTATGATTTCCGTGGGCAGACATTTTTCAGCCAATGGAGGGGAAGACTATACAAGTCCGGTTAGATCTGGTGATCGACTATACACTGAAATAAGGCAGGAAATTGCCCCTGGTAGTATGTGCATAGTTCAAAATAGGGATTCCCTAGCTAATATAGGAGAGAAGGGCTATGTGCTGATTTTTTTACCTCATGTTTATAAAATCCTTTACTATTTATGGGGTCCTTTTGCTTCTACCAGTCAAATATGTGGAAGAACCCAAGTCGTTTTCTCCTTTACAGCATTTTATAGCAGTGGAGTGTGACCCAGAAAAGAAAACTCTCTTAGGATGTAATAAAGACTTCCCATATTCTGCTGTATGAAAGTTATGTTGCTGATCGAAATGATGGTGGAACATGTGGGAACTGACACCAAATATTTAGGATGACAGGATTGCATATCAGCTTCTCTTCTATTGCAGTGTCAGAGGAAAAATGTGTTGATTGTATTTTAACAGAGTCTCATTTAAAAAAACATGTTTTTTTCCTTTGATGTTATTCTTTAAATCTGTGATTTTCCAGTAGGGAAATCACTGTTCAACTTATGCTTAGAACAAAAAACAAATATGTGCTATATCCCTTAACAACTAATCAGATTTACTCATTTAAAGGCCTCCAAAACAATGGTGTCTCTCACACCCCACCCCCTCCAACCCATTTCCAAAAAAAGAAAATGCCCTAAAGTTACTTGTTCATTTACTTGACACTATCATCATGTGACTGTTTGCGACACCTCTTCCTGTAGTGGAAACCAGTGATCTAATTCTGCCAAGTCTAGGCCCGCTGCCAACTGGTCTTGTTGCCACCACTTGTCACGATTTCACAAGGGATTATTCAACAAGGATCATGTGAGTTTCCTTAAGGGCCCTTCATCAGCCAGCCAATAGGATGTATCCAAGTTACCCAGGAAGTGAGGGCACTGGAAGATGGACCATCCCAACATGCTGACCAGTAGAAAATTCAAATGTAGGGTAGGGTTTTTCTTTTTTTTTTTTCAGGTGGAGAGGTTAGCTTTAAGAGCGCAGATTGGCTTGCCTTGCAAGGCAATTTTTGGTAGGTTTTCAGTATAGAACAGTTCATATAATTTCAACCAAATGTTTGTTGTCACTTTTTTATGAAAATACATATTTGTATAGCCAGAAGAAGCTGCTAGCATGCCTTATATTTGCTTTCTCTTCGAGTGCACCTGCCATCTTTGAACCGTGGTGGAGATGGAAACCGTTTTGTGAGTTATTCCAATATTCAGCTGACTCAGAGCCTGTGACATCACTGTGGCTTGGCCTTACAAAGCTTGCCTCCAGTCACCCTTTAATCTTTAGTCAATACACTTACAAGAATTGGGAAGGGAGTGTTGTAGATAATTTCCTGTCTTTTATCACCAACTATTTCTTGTGTCACTGGGACTGAATTTCTTTATTAACAAATGGTGCCTTTGTGGTTTGACAGGCAATGTAATGGTGGTTAGCAAGAATAATACCGATATATTATGTTGCTGTTTATACTGTTGGAAAACAGGTTCAACCACTTGACAAATGGGCTGTCCTTCACAATAGCCACAAAATCTGCAAGCGCAATACATACATAACTGTTAGTATGCGTGGGCATTCTGTATATAACACATTGAGAGGTGAATCGTGTTAGCTGAAAATATTAAAGCATTAAAGGAGTTCTTAAGTCCCAGAATATACTATCCTGATAGAACATGAGGATTGTAATACGAAGACATACTACAGTTGTTTTGATAATACAATTAAAGGAGAACTATGAGGTGAGTGCTTTTCACTCACCTCATAGTTCTAGCCGACCTGTGACAATGAGACTGCCACAGGTCGGCTCAGTAGATCGGGAGGTGAGCAAACACATACCGGCATTCGTTCACCTCTCGATCCTGTCACGGCTCTGTGCCGTGACAGGGGAGGGGCTGGATTCCCCCCTCCCCGCTCCGCCAGCGCTGACTGGCGGAACAGACAGGGGAGGGGGCGGGTACAGCTGGCTCTGCCTATAGATAGGCAGAGCCAGCTGTCAGTCATGCAGCTGGGCGGATCCCGGCATAATTGTCGGGATCTGCTTCAGCTGCGGCGTCTCAGTATACCGCGAGCAGCAGCTCAGGGTATACTGCGGCGTCTCAGTAACAGCTGGCGGTATACTGAGCCTAGGGTGACGGGAGGATGCTAGTTTGTGTCGTCCTGTTACCCTAAGGAGAACTATGGGGAAAAAGCCTTAACCCCATAGTTCTCCTTTAAAGCTTACTTGAAAAAAAAAAAACGATTTTATTTAGTGAGTGCGGCCTTCTTCAACAACTTCCTGGATTTCTAGTGTGCTTTGCATCTCTTTCCCTGCTGCCAAGGTGATGGAATTCTGATTTCTCAAGACTACATATCCCAACATGCACTGCTTCCAGCATTGTGGGACGTTCAGCTGCAGAGTTGTAGTTCAGAAGGTAGGCTTAGTCAGAGTGCTGTCACATCGAAGTGCATATTCACAGGGCTGAGTGAAATTGTGTCAGTGCATTAAGAAAGTGCATCCTATGGGCATCTACAATAAGTACGTTTACAAACTTCTAGATGGATATGGGTATTAGGAGTGGTAGAACTTAGGGAAATTCTATATTGAAATATAGATTTATTTTTTTGCTTTTGACTATAGATACCCTTTGAAGGAGACTATGAGGTCAGTGAAAATCACTCACCCTCATAGTTTGAGCTGACGTGTGACAATGAAGCTGTCACACGTCGGCTCAATAGTGAGCGAACACATACCGTCACTCATTCACTTCTCGATCATCTCCTTGCAGTCACGTCTCCCTGTAGGGATTCCCCCCTCCTCGCTCTGATCCTTTAGCACTGACTGGAGGGACGGATGGGGGAGGGGGTGGGTACAGCTGGCTCTGCCTCTAGGTAGGCAGAGCCAGCTGTCACTCATGCAGCTGGGTGGATCTCGACAGTAATATCGCGATCCGTCCCGGCTGCGGTGGTCTCAGTATACCGCGATTTATAGCTTGCGATATACTGAGCTTTGGGTCACGGCAGGACGCTAGTATATGTCCTCCCGTGACCCTTAAGAGAACCAGGGGGGAAAACACTTACCCCATAGTTCTCTTTTAAGTGTGTAATACTAGAAAACTGCACATTTGTGGGCAGACTCCAGTTTGTCTTTAGGCCCACCTAAAGACTGTTAGGCAGCCCCAGGGGACAGAGTATATAAGAATCCACCATTGCTGTTTGTGATAAACTTCGTTGTTGCCAAACACCATCATTATCCTGAGCCGATAAACTTGCAGTGGAATCTATAGATTGCCAAATGCAGATGTGTTTTTGCATCGATTAGAGAAGTGGCTAATTTGTTCCATTTTTAAAATGTGGAGTTTTTAATACGATGATGGGAAAGCACAGCTCACAAAGCATGCAAAACACTTACACCTAAAGTTTGTTAGCCCAGAGCAGCATTTCCGCTTACGGCAAAGTCTGCTTCTAAAAAAATAAAGCTTTAGTTTTTTGGCATGTAATGTATTAAGACAATCATTAACTTCTACAATTTACAAGAGAAAATGCATTAAAAAGGCATTTAGAGACATTCCTACAATTCCATTAAATTCACTAAACTCCCAACTAAATGCTTCCCAAAGAAAGGATTATCAGTTCTTAAGTTAAAATATAAAGCACGTTCCTTTGTCTCGGCTACAAAAAGACTCCTCTCTTTTCTTGGGTCCACACCCAGGTATAGAGAGGCTTTCACAGGGCTTTACAGATGTGAAGACATACAGATAATGATCTTCATCAACCGAGCTTATTCACTAACAAAGCTTATTTCCTCTCTCACCAATGGAAGAATATCACCTACTAAAAACTACATAAAAGGAGAGCAATGTTTTTATTTTCCAAAAGAATTAAGAAAACAGCTGATCTCAGACTATACAAATAAAGCCTAAAGTAACACTGTAGTCAAACATTAAACCTTTACATTTAAACCTGAGCTAAAAGATACATTCATATATACTCATTTTTTTTATTCATTTATCCATTATTAAATGTTTTTTTTTTTTTTTATGTAAGCAGTGTAAGTACATATAACGAATCAGCCGATCCAACATCTGGATCGGCTGAGCCGAACCTCCGGCAGGCTACTCGCTGCTGTTCGGCCTATTCTCATAGATGCCGAACAGCAGTGAGTGAATAGCGGCATTCGGCTCGGCACCTCTGTGGTAACGAGCAGAATAGAAGAACAGTTTAAAAAAGTAGAAAACAAATTAGAAAATGATTGGGCGGAGCTAGCGGTGACAGCTAGCTTCACCCAACTGTTTTCTATTGGCCGGGACCAGCTGTGATTACAATGAGAGCTTGTCGGAGTCGGCGGGAGCTGGCGTCAAATACATCTCTGCTGAGTTATCATGATACTGACAGATCAGCGTCCCCTGGTTACCAAGTAACCAGGGGACGTTGAATTGTCAGTACCATGAGAGCTCAGCAGAGTCAGCTTTCATATCACCTTAAGATCTGCTAAGCTCTCATTGTAATGCAGGGGGGAGGGAGAACCCCCCCTGAAATGATGGCAGATAGCAGAGAAAGCAATAGCTTCTTTGCTATCTGCAAGTTTCTTTTTTAGTATTCTGACAGCTGCTGCCGTCAGAATAAAAACAAAAATCAGCATATGAATGCATAGCATGATTCCTATTGGCTATTTCAATTTGCAATACCCAATAGCAAGCTGGCTATTGCACCCAAACTCTGCTCCTGTCAATCACTAGAAGGGGACCTGATGGAGAACTTCAGGTCTAACTATTAACACAAATGTGGCTTATTTGTGTATCACTCGGATGTAGATCCTCAAATCAGCTCTGAATTGGTGCCGACGCTGTTCTTCCTTTTGGAGGGAGGCTACTTTTGTTCCCCATGGTCACTGTGTGTTGTGAAGTCGCCACCACTCCAAGCTCACTTCCGTGATGGACTACAATCTCAATACAAATTAGTACACTAAATGTAAAGTTGTAGTCCATCACAGGAGTGAGCTTGGAGTGGTGGCGACTTCACAACACACACAGGGACCATGGGGAATAAAAGTAGCCACCCTCCAGAAGGAAGGACAGTGTCAGCTGAATTCAGAGATGTAGATTGAGGATCTACAGCCGAGTGAAACACAAATAAGATCAATTTTGTTAATAGTTCAGGTACTTAAATGCATCTTTAAGATTTAACTCCTGAGTTTAGTGTCACTTCAACTGCCACAAAGAAAAATTGTCTGTCCTATGTGCTGTGTGGCAGGGTCTGTATATCCCCTGACCACTGATCAGCCAGTTGAACTTTGATAATAACTTAAATGGTAACTTTGTGCGCCTTCACAACTCAGTAAATCTTGTTTTTTTTGTTATGCTGTTCTTCAAACAAATGGTGTTTACCTTCCCTGAAAACCAACAATTACTCTGCAGTTTATTTATCCTTAAGGGTACACTTTAATACAAGTTATAATGAAGCCCTAAGATTCCTACAGGGTGCACAACATACCCAAACCATTTTTCAGGCTTTCATCTAGGCATTTCTTTAGTGCAACAGTCAACGCCACTCTATTTTCAAGAATCTGTGAACCCCAGCTTGTGATTCAGAAAAGCTTTTCATATACACACCATCTATAGCCTCCTTTCTGTCCCTCTTTACACTTTCTTACATACATCAATTAGTTGCCCTTTGAAGTGTATTTCCACGTTTGCAGCCAAATTGATATAATGCCTATTTTATATGATACATAGTCATACTCACATAGAAAATTACAAATTGCTGATTACATGTTACTTGCTCTTTTCTTAAAACTGAGGGGGTTATTCAATAAGCTGCAGAAGGCAGCCGAGAGAATAACCGAGCCGAAGAGAAGGGAGACGAACGCCGTTCGACTATTCACTTCAGCCAAGTACGGCTGATTTCAGCTGTACAATCGGCTGGCTTCAGCTCCCGTTGGTTCAGCCAAACATGCTCAGCATGTTCGGCTGAGCCTGAAGTGAAGAGCATGGCAGTTCACTCGCTGCCATTCACCCCTATTCTCATAGGACCTAAAGGGACTGGTATGACTTTTGGGGAACCTCACATACTTTTTTTTTTTTACTTGGGTTCCCTCCTAACTTTCCTACCAGACCTAAAGGGTCTGGTATGGAGCGGGAGGGGGACCCCACACCATTTTTTTAATTAGTTTACATTTGCATTGCATTAATATAGTTACAGGTTCCGTGACTTTATCGCAATGCTATGGTGTGTGGCCCCTTTGTTTACCATAATTCACCCTGTCTGTACTGTGCTGGCAGATCTGATTAGCAGTTGTAAACTAGTAAACTAGCAACACTGTCAGTCCTAACTAATGGATGAAAATCTAGAAGCATTGTGTATTAATGAGGAGACGCTCAGAGTGTCCCTAGTCTTTTTTTGGGGACAGTCATTTGGAAATTATAGAGAGAAGCTCCAAAGGCCGCTACACAGACACATCCAAAAGCAAGAAATATTTAAATTATACATTATATATATTTTTAGGTATGCTGTGTGAATGGGAACACATAGTGAACATATAGAGGGGTTTTCTCAAATTGGAAATACACTTTAAGGGAGAGCTATGGGGGAACATTTTTTTTCAATAGTTCTCCCCAGGGTCACAGGACATATACTGTATACTCCCGTGAACCAAAACTCAACATATAACGGCTGTTGCCCGCTATATGCTGAGGGCACAGCAGTCAGGGCAGATCCCGACAATACTGTTCGCTGGAGGATCAGGGAGGGGGGAATCTCAGCGGGGAGCCAGTCACCGCTCTCTGCAGGGAGATGATCAGGAAGTGAGCAAGCGGCGGTATATTTTTTCTGACTTCCTGATCAATAGAGCCGACGTGTGACAGTTTCAATGTCTCACATTGGCCCAAACTATGGGAGATAATATAATTCACTACCCCACAGTTCTCCTTTAATCACCCACACTTGAGGGCTTCAGACTGTTGCAGCAAGTGTGATTAGAAGTTTGAATAAATGTGCACATCAACTAAAACCTGCATACTGCTCAACCCCCTCATAGGGCAATGCACCTGGATCCATATTTTTCTAATCTGCACTGAACAATATGAGCCAACCAAAAATATTCCAACCTGTCCTGATGTCTCAATGGTCAGCATTCATCTACTGTGATTGTTTTTCTCTCTCTCTCTCTGTCCTATGCTCTCAGATTGTCACACAAATGTGTTGAAATCATTTAAACATGCAACAATTTGACTCCACATCTGAGCACCTCTAGAGATTTTTTCCAATAATAGCTTCAAAAAGAAGCTAAGTACAATCACTTACTCTCAAGAAAACATCAAAGCTAGAGAGCAAATGATTTGTATAACAATGTTCCGTGTTTTGATTCTCCTGAAAAGTACTGAATGCAAGCACTTGTATAAAATGTTTTGTTTTTTTCTCGATCCACCGTTGATGTCAGAATAAAGGTTATAGAGTTCTCATATAATTGATACAGCCACAAAGTGCAAGAAGCACTTAGTGTCACAGAACATTGTTCTTTGTATTTACACACTGAACCATATAATCCAGTTGACCAGAGTTCAAGGGTTCGCTATTGTGCATTAACACGATGCTGTTAAACCCACAAACCTATTTAAATTGTACGCCCTACTCCCCGTTTCACCGTCCAATGTCAATTTCTCTACTTCTGATTCAGTGTTGCTAAAATAAATGGGTAGCTCAGACCATAAAAAAACACCCATTCATATCACGGTTTTTGGTTTTGCAAATTGACTGCGTTAAAGCGCCAGCAAACCCAGATCATAGCTTGCCCTATGTAAAACATTTACCAGTAACATAAAAATGGAAATTAGTTTTCTTATACAAAATGGACATTTATTTAAGTTTTTTATCAAGTTTAAAATATGTAGTTATAAAAAGGCAAATACAGCACAATAGCATAAAGATCTCCAGTTGGAACACAAAGCTAAGCATTGTTTTAAAATGAGAAAAATCCTAAAGTGAAGCCGAAATTTCTTTGTTAACCTATTTCAAATGCTGATGAAATCACTTACAATGGATGTTGCTCCTTGATGTTTAAAAATGTTAAAGGAGGACTATGAGGTGAGTGCTTTTCACTCACCTCATAGTTCTAGCCGACCAGTGACAATGAGACTGTCACAGGTCGGCTTAGTAGATCGGGAGGTGAGCGAACACATACCGGCGTTCACTCACATCTCGACCCTGTCACGGCTCTCTGCCGTGACAGGGGAGGGGCTGGATTCCCCCCGCTCCGATCTTCTAGCGTTGACTGGCGGAACGGACGGGGGAGGGGGCGGGTACAGCTGGCTCTGCAGCGTCTCAGTATACCGCTAGCATGAGCTTGCGGTATACTTCGGCATCTCAGTATACCGCGAGCTACAGCTCGCGGTATACTGAGCCTAGTGTGACGGGAGGACGCTAGTTTGTGTCCTCCCGTTACCCTAAGGAGAACTATGGTGAAAAGCCTTAACCCCATAGTTCTCCTTTAATTTCCTGTAGAATTAGATGGTCCCCCGAGCATTGGCTTTTAGGGCAGCTCCTTTCCCATCCCTTGTGTGTGTTGGTAAGCTGTGTGTGTCTTCACCAACATACGTCATATCCAATGGATATCCCACCGCATTTCTTAACAGTCTGCCCCTTGGTAATGGGTGCTAAAGTGGCTGTGGATGGCGCTGCTTAAATTTAAACAGATAGGGTATGTCACCAGCACACCAAAATGAAGTGTTTTAAAAAATGTATTTATTGATGCATGCACATCATGTCACAAGGAAAGCCTCCCTGCTCTTCCTTCTTCCCTTCATCAAGCTAGTAGATGGGTAGATGCTGTAGACTGCACTGTCCCTTGTGATCTTGTACTGGACATAATGAATGTAAATGCTTGGCAAAAAATGTAAAAAAATAATACTGGCCGATGTATATTTGTTTAATCTGGATTCATTCTTGAAAAAAAAAGTTTAATACTACTTTAACTGACCATTATATTGCCTGCCTGGTTTGCTACAAAATAAAATATTCTGTCCAGAACCTGATACCCCAGAAGGTAGGTTCTCATACAGCTGTAGGTATAGCTGTGGCTATATTATCCTTATGGACATCTATGTGTACAGATAGCAGAATAGAAAAGGCATCTTCTGCATGTAGTAGCTGTTTTTTTTCCTGGTTAAGACCTATCTAGCTATGACCAGGTACCAAATTCAGAAGCAAAATGGAATAATTTACATAAATCGATGACATTTAGACACACAGGGAAAAATGTCAATTTTGTTTTTAAATGATAACTGGATTGAACAGATTTCTCTTTTAAAGTATATGTAAACCTAATCATGTAAATCTCATATAAGCTTTAATATGCTAAATGACATTTCAAAGATAATTTTCAACATTCAGTAATTTACAGCTTTCATTAGAATAATACCTGGAGGTTCTGCCATGAAGGTTTTAGTTCAGGCACTTCCTGGTATAAGGTTAGTGGTAAGGTTAGCTGGTATAAGGTGAAAAAGCCTAGTGATCCTCTTGTGGATCCTGTGAAGTCCCCGGCCAAGGGATATTCGATAAGAAGTGTCCACATCATACAGTCACTGAAGTCCCAAGTGGAAAGTAAACAAATAAGAAGACCGGGGGCTGTGGTAAGTAAAGTAGAATGTTCAGTATGTTCAGTAAAAGCACAGACAGAACCCTACTGGATTCACACCATTTTGTGTGCTCCACAAGGGATGTATTACTTTAATGAAATGCAATTTACAGTGCAGGGAAATTTGGAAGTATACCAACATCCATATCACATCACTGGGCACAATACATATTTGTCCATATAGGTTTGCTGACACGGTTGTGGCTGTCAGCAATATTTAGTACACTATTAATCAGAGCTGATTGGCCCCTATTACTTTACCCATCTCCTATTACTGTTATCATTACAGTCTGTAGACATATGACTTGAGGAAAGACTAACCTGACAGTGAAAAATGATAATTCACTGCCAACTCCTTTCCTCTCCATACTTAAGTTCATATGATATTCTAAAGCAAGATGAAAAGTTTCTGGTCACACCATTTTCATGTAACACTATAGAAACTTTATTACTTTCATTCCCTGTCTGGTTATCCTGGTGTATGATTACTTTTTTAGATTAGAAGTTGTTGGTCATAATACTCCAGAACTTTGTTTGTTCCATTAGCCAACTCTGTGCAAAACCAATACAGCAGTTTTTACACAGTTGCTGGCAGACTCCTCTAATGGATTCTTCATAATATAGACATAAACAATTGATAAGTTTCCAGGTGTAAGAGAGGAATATCTTCATTCTGGTCTTGTGGAGGGGAAAGGAGACCATTGTCTTTGAAGAGAGTACTAAGAAGTTGGCAGTCTGTCTGTCTCTTTCTGTCTGTCTCTCTGTATCGCTCTATATATATTCAGCATATCTATACCAAGGCTTGATGTACACAAATATAGGTTTACATCCGGTATATTTTTCTTTTTTGACATCTGTTGGGTGCACAACTCTGGTCTACCTCTTGGGGAAACAGCACTTGTTACATGCAGCAGATGTTAGTACTGGGGCACACTATGGCAGGCAAATGCTTCATGCAGTTAAATTCTTTCACATTTCAAAGTTGCTGCATACAGCTGATCTGTGTACACAGCAGATTCGGCCTCCTATAGAGATGAATCACCTGCAGAGAAACTTCAAATAAAAATATACCTGATATCAAGCAAATTAATTTCTAAAAGCAAAAGAAAAAAATTGTGGATTTAGTTGGTCGAAATGAATAACCTCATATGTGATAACTCATTTTATCCTGCATTTATATGAGGAAACAAATGCACATGTATGTAGTAGCCAAAAAAATCAATAAAAAGAAGCACTCTCAGCCCTAATCACACCTAAGCATTTTGTTGCACGCTTCACAAAGTGCAAGAACACTCAGCATGAAGAATCCCATTATTTTCAATGATGGCTGTTCACATGTGAGCATTGTGTCACTTTAATAAGTACATGAGCTTTTTTGGGGGGCAGAACCATGTGTTTTTGGCCCCATAGACTATAATGGGAGCACCTGAAATACAGTATGAGCATAATGAAATTTTTTTTGCACATTGTCACATCTGCTCCTAGTAACTAGCTCTCTATTGGCTAAAACAAAAATGCTCAAGCCCAAAAACCCTGAAAAATGTGAGAAAAAACACTCCAAAAGCATCTATAAACACACTCACACTTGAATGGAGGCTCAGGTGTATTGGTTTTCTCTCTTTTCAATGCATCAGACTCAAAGACCACATACATAGGTGCCTCTTTTGAACTTTCTTTTAAAAACTAAATGTATTATATTCCTAACTATAGTGTGGTTGGAAAAGTATGACAAGTGACATTTTAAATGCTTGACAAGGTAACATGAATATGGCAAAAGAAAAGCTGGATTGCTCTCTATCTTCTATCAGAGTCGTGTTCTGAGACCCCAGCCAAATGTGCTTATTGAAATAATACACAACTTGGCAGTCGAATATTCTGGCTATCTAAACAAAAGATTTCAAATGCTTTTAAACTCATCAATCTTACCAATAAAAGGGGGGTGTGATGCTGGGACGAGTTCAGTTGCTTTAAGGAAGTCACTTTGCTTCCTTTAAGATTCGTCATGATGGAAGCAGCCCATGGCACGGTTTATGAGACATATAGAATGGTAAATGAGTTGACGGTGAAATCTGACAAACTGCCTTGATGGAACATGACTGTGGCCATGTAACTACTTCTATTGTTCAATTTCCTCCTTCAATTAAGCCAAAAGCAGCAAAAGGGCCAATAAATGTGGTTGTATTAAACAAAATAAATGAGATTATGATTTGGTATACAGTTTGATAAATACAGAGTGCACAATGAAGTTTATTGGCAATGGTGCTTAAAATATGGGAACTCTCACTAATCTTGGCGAGCAACTAGGATATTTCACTAATTTTGGCAACAGGAGATGTATAAACAAATTTGTGTTGCTCTGCTGAAAATGTTTCTTAACTTAGATTGTGTTAAACCACTTCTTGCAGTTCCTCCAAGGAATTTTGTGCATAACTGGTAGAGAACAAAGGATGACTTATGCTCTGTTGTATTGCAGCTTGTGTTAAACAGTACTTTTAATGCATAATTAAGCCGAGAAATGGTAAAACAGCATATTGCTGGCGCACAAATGGTATGTATCATTCATAAGCACAGATGAGATGATCGCAGGCGCATGTGATGCAATGACTGGTAAGCCATTTAGGTCAAATCAAATCTTGAGTAACAAAGTGAAGGCACTTGGGCACTGGGACATGCTGCTCTAATTAATTAACGGAGTCACGAACTAAGAAAATGGTGCCAGCAAGAAAATCAGTTTGGCAATAATATCAGGCACGATTTCAAAATTGGAAAATCCAAGCCAGACATGACAAGTGAAAACGCTAGTCTGGTTATGTGACATACTTGGAAATTTGTTAAATATACTACAGCAATAAAACGGTTCTGGGGTATATTAGTGGTTGTTTGAGTGATTGTTTATGAGTAACCTATAAAAAAGAAATCTGCTCATGGCAAATGTATACAGTATATTTAAGTATCTTTATTTCACTTATATATTCATTCAATGATAAAAATCAATTTTTGGGGGTCGACTATTTTAATTGCTTGAAATCTATCTTTGTTTTAGATTGTCAGGCTAGCTTAAAGATAGAGTTTCAGCAGTGTGATTAGATGTTTTTTAAAGACAAAACAAAGATTAAAGCTGAACTTCAGCCTTACTTTCATTCTTGCACAATTGTACCGACTCATCTTCTGGACTATAGTCGCTTATTTTGATTTCACTGCATACTGTGAGCTTCTCACAATGTGCATTAGTAGCTGCAGCAAGTTAGACAGGGCCTGTATCATTGCCTGGCATCATCTAGCAGTTTCTTCCCCAGACCTGACTTTAACTGGCCCGCCCCTTTTATTTATTTGATTTCAGTCCTTTCATTCAGAGGCTCAGCATCACTTATGGGTGTTACCAGTGGCGGAACTACCAGGGTCGCAGCGGTCGCAGCCGCGACCGGGCCCTGGAGTTCCGCCAATTAGAGGGGGCCCAGGACAGGAGGACGGGCCCCAGAGGCGGCTCTTTAATTAGATTTTTTTTTTTTAACACAATGTACCTAATTTTTTTCCTCCCTGGGGGGGTAGGGTTGGGTCTTCATGGATTCTTGCACCGGGGCCCTGAGGTCACTGGGTGTTACCTATGGCAGTCTGCATACAAATGCAGCCTGCCTAGGAATGCCGCTCTTGCAGACTGATATCTACTTATTAAGCCAATGTAATATTTGCATAAGAAGACCAGTAGGCTTTAAAACATAATTGTTCTCCTTCTCATTTTACTGCAGTATAGGACCACAGCAGTGTGTTATATGGCAGATATAATGTATATGCACATAACACTCCAGTGTGTGAATGAAAAGATTAAGTGTGGTAATAGTAACCAAGTAACCACCTGGGGCAAAGGTTTTGTTCCATCAATTTTTGCTAAATTTGACCATATATACAAATACAGGCTGTGTGTTCTTCATTTATCATGGATGCTTTTACCGTTCAGTTCTGTCCTATCTGGAAGCATATCTTGGACCTAAGACATGCCTCGCCATCTTTAAAGCCAGCAAGGATCCATGACTAAAATGTAAAAAACAGTAGAAGCACAGCCTGCAGGTTCTAGAAATGTTGTAGGACAAAGTTTTTAAAGCCCAACTTCAGTCAAAATGTTTTATTTTGTTTTTGAATAGAGGAGACAGGATTAAAACATTTGCCAGGTTTTTACTGTTGTATTTGTCTTCATTCCCTGACTTCCTATTAGCACTGCATGTCCATGCCTTTCTGTCCTGGTGACAACTCCACCCACCAATATTTTGTATGGGCATCACAGGAACAGGAAGTGGGGGTAAATCTCAAAGGGGCCACAGATGAGAAAAAGGAACAAATTTGACCTCTTTCTTACGCTATCCAAAAACAGTTGGCTGGATTTAGGCTCTTAGAAGAGCAAGTGGAGTCCTTTCTCAGCAAAGTGCTGCGTAATTCTCGGTGCTGTATAAATACCTACCATAAATAAATAATACAAACGCAAAATAGTTGTATTCTAATGTTATTGGATGACTTTCTACACAGTTCTAATATTAGTATCTCAATCTATTTCCTAAACCTTCCATTTGCTGTAAAGATCCAACCAAGCTGGTCCAAAATAAAGACTGTCCAAATTGCTATATAAAAGCAAAAGTCAAATGAATGAAAGTGTATATTAGAAAGATTCTCTCTTTAAGCAAACCAGCTATATTTTTGGAATTCATATCCAGAATGCTTACTGAGGAACCACAAATCCTGCTAATTAGTATATAATAAATGACAGTTCAACAACACAGTGTGAAGCCAGACACCTGGGGATTTGTTAAAAGCAAGAACTCCTAACTACAGTGTTGTGGTAAAATGAATCTATGGGGAAGGGTGACCTTTCACTTAACCTGAACATACTTGAAAAAGGTCAGTGTGAACTAAAAAAAATCCCTGTTATTGGAGGTGTTGCTCAGGTCTCATAATTTCAGTGTCTAAGACCGATATAAAAACACAAAGAAAAAGAAAACGTGAGCATTAAAAGAACAAGCCTAAATATTTCTGGAGCATTATAGCAGCGATAAACTGCCATTTACATTCACCTTCTCAGCAGGCCTCTAATTAAGAGAAGCCACTCATAGGCCAGTGCCTAGGGCAGCAGAGTTAGAGGAGGGCAGAAACAGGCCTCAAATGTACAAATCTGGGTTTTTTTCCCCTCTTCTGTTCACCAGCCGTAGCTTCGGAGCCCTTCGGTTCAGTGGAACTGAAGGGTTGTTGTACGGGCTATTCACAATAGAACATACAGCAGCCGAAGGCGGCCGAGTGGCTCAGCCGAGCCGAAGGCATATGCTTCGGCTCGACTGAGCTGAAAGGACAGCCGAAGTGGGGAGAATGGCCTGCCGATGGCCGGCCGTAAGCCCCGCAAATGGTCGGCTCTGCCCAGTTGTTATTCATTGGCCGGGACCTGCTAGAAGACTCTAGCAGGTGCCAGCCAGTAGGAAACAGTTGGCGGAGCTAGCAGTAACAGCTAGCTCCGTCCAGCTGTATTCTTATTGGCTGACACCTGTTAAGAGTCTTCTAGCAGGTCCTAGCCAATGTACAACAACTGGCGTGACGTTACGGCCGGCTCCGCCCAGTTATTATTGTTTATTGACAGATCAGGGTCCCCAGGTAATTTGGGAACGGTGATCTGTCATTACAAATGGGCGGGGCCAGCCGTGACATCACGGATGGCTTCGCCCAGCTGTCATTTGTGGGGCTTACGGCCAGCCTTCGGCAGGCAGTTCGCCCCGCTTTGGGTGTCACTTTGTCTCAGTCGAGCCAAAGCATATGCCTTCGGCTGGGCTGAGCCGATCAGCCGCCTTATTTTGAATAGCACTGAACCGAAGGGCTCCGGTGGCCGAAGGATCAGCCAAAGGATCAGCCGAAGCTATGGCTGGAACCATCGGCTCCGGCGTGAATAACCCTGTATATGAGCGTTGATCGAGGAATTCCCGCTGTTTCTTTTGTATTATGACAGCGGCCACCGACTTTTTGGCTGCCGACTCTGTTTGTTCGAAGATTTTCCAATCGGTTCTGTCGATCAGCTGATTGAGGGATGCCAGCCAAAAGGGTGCCAACAGTCATACCCACTGTGCAAATTTCATTTGGTTCCTGAAGAACCTGATGTAATTTGCATAATGTATGGCTGGCTTAGTACTCAAAACCTTGACCCTTCGTTCTATAGATGTTAGTTGGCCCTGCTGCTTCTGCAGGAGAGGGCTGATCCAGTTAAGGAAGAAACCATTAAGTACCAAAGAGCATCTGATTATACCTATTAAAAACTAGGGGGTATTTAAGGCACTTGTGAAAAAAAATGTACAGAAAAGTAAAACATTTCACAGGAAGTTAGTGTTGGTTATGAATCAATGAAAAGCAGTTTTCTCTTTCTTCATTGCAAGTAATAGCTAAACAGGAAAAAATATTCTTTTCAAGGAACTGACAAAAATACTTATGTTATGATGGTTCTTACTTTGTTAATTCTTCACATCACTGTACCGCTAAGGT
This sequence comes from Nanorana parkeri, assembly GCF_000935625.1. Taxonomy (NCBI): domain Eukaryota; kingdom Metazoa; phylum Chordata; class Amphibia; order Anura; family Dicroglossidae; genus Nanorana; species Nanorana parkeri. The sequence continues at coordinate 775,609 of NW_017306325.1, forward strand.
CAGCTTTCTGAACCATAAACTTAACTGAGAATAATGCTGGTACTAAGTATACATTTGAAGTTGAGAAAGAATTGGTTTCTCTTGCGTAGGAATTGAAGCTAAGGCAAACACAGGCTCTGTTATTTAGTTATTCATAGCACCTTCGTAATTGTATTACAACACATAATCACATTGCATTAACTTCACCAATTATGCACTCCTTAATCAAGTCCTTAAAGGCCGTGTTCAAAGAGATAAACAAACGTGTTGCATGTGTTTAGCTGCATTTAAATCAAGAAAGCTGATTTTAGATCAATAAGATGTTGCTTCAGACTGAGATTGGCGCTACAATTAGCTTCAAACGCAGCAATAACACATTAGAAGATTTAAGTTTACAGACAAACTGCACATATGTCTGTGCTTTCTAAAGGGCAGGTAATACTGGCCACACATGGGGCACTTTCTTAGCATTTCAAATCTGTTTATTATCGAAATAGTGGTAAATAGTGGCAATTTGTATAATTAGGGCGATTAAGCACTGCTTACAATAATTTGTGCTTTGGACAGTAGATATAGTTTAGACTTTTATAACTTTTATAAGATCATTTTGATTAATATTTGACAATTTTCAGTTGTTTTAGCACCTAATCTGTTATAACTGTTGCTCGTGCTTGTTAAATATTTATAGAATTATATAGTAAGTCATCCAGTGCATGGCCAAATTTAAGTGGTTGCCACTGACAGTGGTGATAAACCCAATAAAAGATGCATGCCAGGGTCCAAGGCTCCGAATATATCCTTTTCCGAAGCTATGTACTCCAAATCTGTGTGTGTGTGTGTGTGTGTACAGATGTATACAGATCTTGTTCTTATTCAGACTACACTGGAACAAATCTATGGAATGTGAAATTAATTTCCATTTAGGTTAAAACATCCAACCCCTGTAGAGATTACAGTTGCTATGATCAACTCCACTCAATGTCCAGTTTCATAAATAAGCTCCAAGCAAAGCAACAATAATTGCTTAGAAGGTGCTTCATGGAACAGTTTAGTATTTCAAAGTCCTTTATTTTACTATCTATTTATTTTGTTATATAGTCACAGTACCTGTCACAATACCCAAAAAATAAAGAAAACATGATATATTTCTGCTGGTTGTATAATAAGCTGCATTAAAACACTGTAAAACACAATACATGTGCTTTACTGCATTACCATTTATCTCTATGAGCCCCGAAGGTACATGTCAGAGCAACACAATCCAAGCAGGACCTGTATGACCATTCTATGGTTCCCACGGTTGGCCTTCAGTAGCTGACAACACTGTAAGACTGGAAGCTACTTAAATATGAATTAAGGCTTTTTATATACCCTCTTATTATAAACCCTTATTGTAAACCCTCCAGCAACAAATGCACCAGCTTGGTCGAGTAGCCTAAAAGCTTTAATATTGAATCAAATTTTCTATTTTTTCATTCATATGATCTATAGGACAGCTACTCAAATCACTATTGTGGGCTTTTTACAAGCAGTTTTTGCAACTGAAGTGGGTGTTTTACAGTTATGCAAGGGCTGAGAACCAACTGAAACAAAATATTGAATATCTGCAAATGTTTCCAGAACATGACAAAGTCACATGAAGATACATTTTCCATCCTCACTGTGTTCATACAGTATCCATTATAATTATAGAACATTTTTAAGACTTCTTGGAAGCTTCTGATCTATAGTGAGAAATGTCATAGTGACTTCCTTTGTTCCTCCTTTAAAAGACTGTAAACTCCACTGTGCTGGGAACTTGTCTTGGAAAATTATATGATACTAATTTATTTGTACCATACAAATATATAATCTGTGAAATATTTCGGCGTTTTCTTTCTTTATTGTTTTAAAAAACATACTGCTAAAAAAATACAAAAAAAAACCCGAGCCTAATAATTAGAATAATAATGCAATACTAAAATTACAATTTCTAAGTATGTGCTGTACACAAATAAAATAAAATGTAACTTGATGACACATATCCAAAAAATGGTTTCCTATCAGTATTGGAAAGCTCTGTATGGAGGTAAATCCTTATCCCATTACTTTCAATTTTCGTTTTGGAAATAACTAAACAATTACAGAGATTGCCTGGTGGTGAGATCAGGTAATAAGATAAAACCATAATACAAAATGCTTCTCTGTGGGACCCAATATATTTCACTGCTCAGACTTTAGCATTCCAAGTCATGTAAGCACTTTTTCTTGGGGGAGTTGTGGGAGGTAGGGATGTTCAGATACAAAGTACCGTACTTGGTACAAGTACAATGATACTTTTCCAGTTCCAAGACTGGACTGGAGAAAAACTCAAATGTTAGGAGACAGCTGTCATTTTTAAGGAGCATTGGCTACATGGCTCCTGGGATTTGTACATCCCTGTTTTAATGTATGATTTGATATATATTAGGGATGCACGGATACCACTTTTTCCAGACCAAGTACAAGTATCGATACTTGTCTAAGTACTCACAGATACAATTGCTGATACATTTTTGTTTAGACTCATGGTGACAGTTTTTATAAAACAATACAGACTAATGATTTCAGGACAGTGGTGGATGGCCGGGGCCCATTCGCAGCTGCAACCCTGGTAGTTCTTGTGAAAATGGCAAGTATCAGCACTGGTATCTGAACATCCCTAGCGGGAGGTGAAGACCCCTCTATGATACTACACAAATAAAAGGGGATTTTCTCTTTTTATTACACTCCCCTTCCATGGAAAACACTCTTTCAAATTACTTGTTTGATTTTTATGTAGAGGGTATTTGGGGAATCTTCCATGTAAAGCAAACCTACTATCAACCTATTATCATTATACACCTTATCACTATTATAAACCTAATTTATCATGATAGTGTCAGCAAATTTCCCATTTTATTCACAGAGGCCTATACATACCTCTGAAATGTTAACATGGTAGATCACATCAGGGATGTAGACATTAGAAAATGGGTGTGCCTACATACACCTGCGATAAAACTAGTCATTTCAAATTGAACATCTAAAAAATACACAAATGTTGTCTTTGGCGATAGCCAATTGTCAAAATCATCAGTAGATCCAGACGCAAAGACAGCCTATTTTATGTGCATATCTTTGCCTTTTTGTAACAGTCAGTCTTGCCCCACTTCTACACCTCATGAGCTTTTCTATTGGTCAGTGATGCTACCCATCGCTGAAAAGGACAAATACGGAGGATTATAAAGGTTGGAGGGGTGTGGCCAAGTTCAGCATTTACAGCAAAAGTTAAGATATTTACATTCAGCTTCCTATATCTCTGATTTGTTGATTGGATTGTCATGTGGTATTCACTTATGGTTTTTGGATGAGGCCTTTTGTTACTGTCTGCTCTGCATGGTGGTAGAGGCAGACATATTTATGTATGCTAACAAGAGGGAGCGAAGTAGAAGAAAATGACTAGACTCTGTATGCATTGTAAAGTTTACTGGTTCAGACAGAGCTGGGACCGTGGCACTGGGCCTTCAGTATTGGTTCATGCTGTGCAGTAGTGAAGTAGGAGGTCATTTAATCAAAAATACATGACCTTCTCTTCAAGATTATTTAGCAGATGAAACCTATAGTCTATTTCTTTGCCTGGCTGGAGTCATCTTTTAAAACTTTAATAAATATGGAAAAAGGAAAATGTTTATTTGGGTAATACTCAAGGAAAATAGGAAGAGAACAATTTAGAGGGGATCATAAAAGGGTAACCTACCAGGTTGGCTGAATCACATAGACGTATGCTAGTCTATAATAATACACAAACAAATATCTCCATGGCATCATTAAACAATACACCTATTTTTAAACTTGTTTACATTAGTAATTTTTCCCAGCAGAGTAAATCTACACTGTTAAAGGGCCCGGAGACAGACAACCCTGGGGATCCTTTTTTTACACAAGTGAACAAAAAGACTATTAAGCAAGACACGTGAATACAAAGCTCTGCAGGTGATTGAATTATTTTATCGCACACATTGACTAATGAGCATACAATATATACTAACATATATGATCTTACACCATACCATATGATCTTACACCATACCATATGATCTTACACCATACCATATAATCCGACACCATATATCATATATGATCTGACTACATACGTCAAGCATTATTACTGTCTAGTAAGTGCCATTGGGCAATTTCAATGACTGGACAGCAAAGACCAACATGCAGCATGTAGCTGTACAATGACCATATTTATCAGTTTATGCGGCCATGACTTGCACAAATCTTGCTGATTAGGGTCACATCTTAAAGGAGAACTATGAGGTGAGTGCTTTTCGCTCACCTCATAGTTCTAGCTGACCTGTGACAATGAGACTGTCACAGGTTGGCTCAGTAGATCGGGAGGTGAGCGAACACATAGCAGCGTTCGCTCACCTCTCGATCCTGTGACGGCTCTCTGTCGTGGCAGGGGAGGGGCTGGATTCCCCCTCCCCGCTCCGATCCGCCAGCACTGACTGGCGGAACGGACGGGAGAGGGGGCGGGTACAGCTGGCTCTGCCTCTAGATAGGCAGAGCCAGCTGACAGTCACGCAGCTGGCCGGATCCAGACATAATTGTGGGGATCCACTTCAGCTGCGGCATCTCTGTATACCGCGAGCAGCTCGCGGTATACTGAGCCTAGGGTGACGGGAGGATGCTAGTTTGTGTCCTCCCGTTACCCTAAGGTGAACTATGGGGAAAAGCCTTAACCACATAGTTCTCCTTTATTTCAATATGTTGTCCCATAGCTTACCCTTATAGTTTATGGGATTTTTTCTTTTGTCACAATAAAGTCTGTAGTGCAGGGTGTCCCTTAAATTGTTATTAAACTCTTGTGGAGAAAAAATAAATGTAGCAGCATACTTCAAATCTTTTTTTGCTTGCTGTCTCTTTTATGTGTAAGGGGTGTTATTTCAACAAACTGAACCATTCAAATGATTGTACATTGCATTTCAGCCTTTAGGGTGGCAACGTTGCCCAGCAGGGTTCCCACGGAGCCCCAGCATAGTCCCACCCTACATGTTTCTGGCCCGGAATATATGCACATGCCCCAGTAAACTAAATAATTTACATATCGGTAGTTGCCTTTATAAGCATACAAAGTACACAGAACCAACAATCCCCAGCCCACATGAACTTACAGTGACATGTCTTGGCCCTTTGTGGGTCAACCAAGGGTTAGTTTTTGGTCACAAGCCACCACTATTCTCTCACTTAGTTAATGTGTATATGAGCTTGTAGCATGCATTTATTTTTGTACCACAGAGCCATGAAATTTAATCATAGCCACCAAAATTAAAAAGTAGACATTGTTGAGCTATGGCTATACTATCCTTATGAAACTGGGCCCATCCCTAAGGAAATAGAAGCAAAAGTGGTAGCACCAATGCAGCAGTTACCATTTCTTTATACTTAATTGTTTTCATTTTATGTAGTGTGTCCACCTCTAGACATTTGGGGGTAAATCCAGCAACATAACTGGAGGGGCGTAGGGTCTTTGTAGAGTAACATGTAGCTATTGTATCTTTCTCTGCAATCCTTAATATAGTTGACTTTTTGACTACTGTAAATACAGACAAACAAAAACCTGCCTGAAATTGATTGTTCTGGCTTTAAAATGTTTTATAGACTTTTTTTAGTTTTCCATAGAGTAGCTACAGATTAAAATCCCTGTCAGGTTTTTATTTTCCTATCTTATGTTGCTAGGGAGATTTTTCTACATTTCCTGTATTTGAGATGCAACAAGAAGTAAGAGAAATCAGTTGTATCCGAAACTGGGGTACCCATTGGCGGATTTCCACCCACTCCTTGCATTTGTTATAACTCTAACATTTAGGGCTAGTTCACAGGACCCCCAATTGCATTCCGGCCCGATTGGTGCCGGAACGCACTGGATCGCATACCGTCCGGTTCACTTTGGGGGTTATTCACAAAAGGGTGAAGAGTTTGGAAAAGGCAGGAGAAGTGAACAGTCTAGGCCTAAATAGCTGATTTGGAAAAATTATCCAATTCAACTTACTTATCAGTTCGGCTATGTTGTCCTAGATTGTTCACTTCTCCTGCCTTCTCCAAACTCTTCACCCTTTTGTGAATAACCCCTTTTGTTTTGGGGCGGGAGGGGGCGTGGTGGTGCATTAAAGGCAATGGCACTGCAGCCAATCCCTCCTGCCACAGTGCGATCGCACACACCGGAAAGCGTGGCACATCAGTGCCTGCGTTTGGTCCGCTGCTTGCACTATTTATTCTGATGCATCTCCTGCCCCAAAACAAAGTGAGCCAGCCGGAATGCGATCCAACACCAATCGGGCCAGAGCGCACTGGGGCTGGTGTGAACTAGCTCTTAAGCTTTTCCCCTGCTTTCTTTTGGTCACATTATTACTCATTAGAATAAATAGAGGGATGCATCTCCCTAATGTAGACAAAGAGCACACTAAGAACATGGCAGGGCATCTAACCCTTCCCACTCTGTCCAAAACTTTAAAAAGTACTTTAATTTTTTTTACAATTAGAGTCAAGTAATATGGTGTGTGATTAATGGGACGCAGACTATATGAAAAGATACTTCATTCATGTGTGCCTAGAGCAGCATAAATATTAATCTGGCCCTCTCCATTCGACAGAATTGAGAATCCAGCCATTTCTGTACAGCGGAACTGATATATCCATGACTGTATTATAGAACTGCTATATGGCACATCTCCGGCCCCTGAGACCTCTTAGAACTAACTCCGGAACTGGCTTTCAACGAGACAGCTTTCATGAGTAAAAGTGTTGTACCGTCTAGCAGGGCCGCGTCTGGAGTATCTCTTTCTTCAGCTGAGCGGAATTCTCAGCACAGAGCTTTGTTCTCAGAGATACACACCGGCACTGTAAAAATAATTTTACAAGAAATAAGGCAAAAGCCAGTGAATGCGTTTTTTAGATGACATAAATTCACTCAGGCGGAGGAAGCAGAAAAACAAACAACGGCTATTGAATTCTGTCACAACAGAAACATTTCACAGTAAAAATTCAGAGAAAAAGAAAGACAACAATTTCTCTGAAGACACAAAACACCAGCGGCTGAAAAATGTGGGCGACACCCTAAAAAAAGAGCTCACTTCGGCGTGAAGACAATACACTTTGTCTGTTATTCAGACATCTGCAGGAAGTTCTCAGCCAGGGAAGATGATCTGTCATACAAGGAAACAATTTGGGACTTAGAAAACCTGAAGCAACTGTGCGTCTAAATCCGAGAGACGTATTAGCTATTTATTAGGAGTTCTTAAAGAAGAACTCCGGGATTTTTTTTTTTAATGAAGTGCTCATTTTGGTCTAGGGAGGAAAATAATAGTTATACTCACCTGATACTTGCTCTTAGACAGGTCCCTGGAGCTCCTCTCCCCCTCCGCTGCAGCGGTCTAAGGTCCTGTGAGTCATCATGTTCTATAAACAGTGTATAGAACATGAGGATGCCCAGGGACATACCGTTGCTTTAGCGGAGGAGCAGAAAGTGCTTTTACAGCCAGCCAGCTCGGAGGAGAATAACTTTGTCATTTTCAGCACTAGACCAAAATGAGTAGTGCCAGGAACATGCTTACCTGGCGCCCCCAGTAGTGATAGCTCCTGGTGACTGTCTTCGATTGGGAGCTGGTGGTGCATACCCCAATCATGTGATCACTGTGACAGCCAATCACAGTGATCACATGATTCCGCATTGTGCAGGAGGTTATTTTAACATTGTTGTTGTGAGTTGCAATTGGCTATGGCAGAAATGAGTCAAAGTTTGTAAAATGTTTGGGCACTTCTCTTTATAGTAAACTGACCACACACACCCCTGGCCTGAGTTAGCTCTGCAGGCCAACCAAAGCTGTTGTCTGGTCAAATGGTTTTCATCAACATACTTATTAGTTAAAGCTCAACTCCAGACAAACAGCTTAATGCACAGATAAAATACATATAGCGGAGCAGTTTTATTTTCTAAAAGACTTGCATTTCTGTCTATCCAGCTTCGAGATTTAAAGAAAAGTTAAAGGAGAAGCAACATGATGAGCTCATCTCTCTGTCCTCTCCTCCTTTCAGCAAATACCTTTTTTATCTGCCTAAAGTTCAAAGCGGGGCTGTTTAACTAAACAAGAAGAGGCCTTTCACTTAGCAAAGTGAACATCCATTTTGCAAAGTGGATGCCAGTAAATAACTTTGAATTCCAATCACGTGTTTGCAAAATATCCTTTTTATTTTTTTCAAAATTTCCATTGCACATGATTAAAGCAAAAATAAGTTAACAAGCACAGGCAAGTCACTAATAATGGCAGCAGAGTATCACACATGAAGATGGAAATTTGTACCCAGTGCCTAGAGGGTGGATCGATATGCCTTTGAGATGTGCCAATTCTGGTAATGAGTCTCACAAGCCTCGTAATAACACTTTTTAAATCCAGTTGTCACATCTGCTACAGTCCAGCAATCTCTTACAGAGCTGAATAACATCAGATTCCTGTTCGGCTACATGCATGCCCCAGAGCACACAGCTCCTTTTAAGACACAATGATACAGAAGGCTGACCAGGCTCTGAATTTCCTGTTCTAATATAGTATGGGTGATGCATTTTACAGCAGACTGAGTAGACACAGTTAGTGACGGCACAGAACTGTTTGTCTACTGTGCAGGACTCTGAAAATGATCTGACAGCTGCAAGTGCATGAATATCAAGTAGAACTTTAACAAAGGATCTTACCGAAGCACTGCTGGGGTCACGCCTGGATTTTTGGAAAGTCCACACTGTCCTATGCCTAGGGCAATGCTGGTAACAAGATACCCATCAAAGGAAAAGTTCAGCCAGACATTTCAGTACTTAATGGATGTTAGTGTATTCAAGTAAAGGTGGAGGGAATCGTCTACCAGTACCAAGTGGATGTTAGTGTGTTTTAGAATAGGTAGCGGTAATCCTCTACTAGTACTGAGTGGATGTTAGTGTGTTCTAGTATAGGTCGTGAGAATCCTCTGCCATTACCAAGTGGATGTTAGTGTGTTATATTATAGGTAGCGGGAATCCTCTACTAGTACTGAGTGGATGTTAGTGTGTTCTAGTATAGGTGGTGAGAATCCTCTGCCATTACCAAGTGGATGTTAGTGTGTTCTAGTATAGGTAGTGGGAATCCTCTAGTAGTAACAAGTGGATCTTAGTGTGTTCTAGTATAGGTGGTGAGAAGCCTCTACCAGTAGCGGGTGGATGTTAATGTGTTCTAGTATGAATGTTGAGAATCCTCTACCAGTACCTAGTGGATGTTAGTGTGTTCTAGTATAGGTGGTGAGAAACCTCTACCAGTACCGAGTGGATGTTAGTGTGTTCTAGTATAGGTGGTGAAAAACCTGTACCAGTACCGGGTGGATGGTAATGTGTTCTAGTATAGGTGGTGAGAATCATCTGCCATTACCAAGTGGATGTTAGTGTGTTCTAGTATGAATGGTGAGAATCCTCTACCAGTACCTAATGGATGTTAGTGTGTTCTAGTATAGGTGGTGAGAAACCTCTACCAGTACCGAGTGGATGTTAGTGTGTTCTAGTATAGGTGGTGTAACAAGGACACTCCACTGTAGTCCAGGTAAATCAAGTAGAATGCAGTTTATTAAAAGGGCAAACACAAAATAGCTTGAAACAGCAACATAAGACAGTCCTTGTTATGGCTCTGTAGCTTTCCTCAGCTTCAAGACACTCACGCTGCTCACCCCTCGTGAGCTCTCAATCTGCTCTCTTAGCAGTCCCACCCGAGGTGGTCTGTGTCCGTGTGCTCCCTGCACACACACAACTCCAACACTCCCCTGAGCACTCGGCTGGCTTCCTGATAAGGCTGCTCTCAGCCACCTGATTAGCCCAGGCTGGTCATTGGCAACACCTGGCCCCAGGACTGGAGATCTCATCCCACCCAGAGCTCTACGAAATCTCCAGAGCTCCAGATCCCAGCTGCAAATAGGAAAACCTGGAATAACCTGAAAAGCCAGGTTCTTCCTTATAACCTGCTTTACTTTCTGGACCCTCTCAGCCCCTTTGGCTGAGAGTCCTGGGTGCCAAGGTCGCCATCCTCCACCGTGGCATTGGCTTACACTGCCACAGTGGTGAGAAACCTCTACCAGTACCGAGTGGATGTTAGTGTGTTCTAGTATAGGTGGTGAGAAACCTCTACCAGTAGCGGGTGGATGTTAATGTGTTCTAGTATAGGTGATGAGAAACCTCTACCAGTACCGGCTAGATGTTAATGTGTTCTAGTATAGGTGGTGGGAATCCTCTGCCAGCACTCAGTGGATATTAAGCTGGCCAAACAATATATGAATTTTGGTCGGCTCTTGAACCAGCCAAAATCCTATCTGCACCCTTTTGCCCACCATCCTTCGATCAGCTGATCGAAGAGGCAGGTCGGAAAAACAGAGCCAGCAGCCAATGAGCTGCCAGGAGATTCCTTGATCAACATTCTTAAGTGTTGATGGAGGAATCTGTTATATTTTCTTCATTCAGCCCACGGGTTGAACAAAAAAGATATTAGTGTATGGGCAGCTTAAGTGTGTTCTAGTATAGGTGTGGGAATCCTCTGCCAGTACTGAGTAGATGTTAGTATGTTCTAGTTCAGCTGAAAATTTTCAGTTTGGCTCCTTCCACAAAAGTTGATTGAAAAAACGACTTTTGTCAAATGGGTTGAAATTGGACCAAGTCACCAGGACTTTGCAACATTTGACTAATTTATGGCCAGTTTTAGACTCAAAACTGTATTTCCTGTTAAGCACCTACAGTGAATCCTAGATGGCAAAGCTAATTTTCACAGTGCTTGGCATAACTAAGATCTAGGAGGCTCCACATGCTTTTCCTGGTAGTTACTTAACATTCAATCCAAATTAGTGACCATATTTGAAGCAAAAGCAAGAACTCTTAGATGGGGCAGAACCCAAGTCAGGTTCTTATCACACATGTAGCCATTCAGGATATTTTACCTCACTTCCTGTACAATTAATAAGATAGGAAGCGAGAAAAATCTCTCTACCAGGTAGGTAGAAGTAGAGTGGGTAAGGATGAGAACCTATGTCACATTGTTTTGCTGTATGTATCCCCATTAGGAAAATGCCCTCACTTCCTGATTGGTTACCAGGATAGGAACCAAGGGAAAATCTCCCACCCAGGGATTAAAAAATACAGTAATACAGTAGGCCTCCACTGCTGTCTTTCTTCTAAAGATTTACGTTGACGGACTGTCATGCTGTCCCAGAAGCTTTAATACTATGCGTCAATGACCTAGAATATGTTTGCAGATCAGAAAAATCAGTCCTTATCTGGAGCTTATTAGGGGTAAATGAGTCAGTAAGAGGATCAGCAAGACAGCTAAGCAACCAGCATTTTCAAGAGACATCAACAATAGCAGCCACCATGGTTCTCCCATGGCAGGTTCCCTTTTAAAAAATGTTGCTTTGCTCCACACATGGGTTCCGTAAATGCACACGTGCTGATTTTCCCTGGGAATAAAACTGATCAATGTATATTTCCTAAAATATCTCAACATTTTACACAACATGCGGGCAACAAATAATACATCACCATTATATACCTGCTATCGTAACTATTGACTTGTCAAGCGATAACTGCAAACTCAATTGCAGAATACATGAACATAATGCCACGATCAATAGACTTATCCCTTCACACTAATTAGCTTGTGTGCTCTTGCAGGCAGGGGGATTATTGAAAGACATGTTTTGTATAGCAGGAGACTTAATTGGATTAAGGCATTTTTGGTTAATAATTTGTGCTATTTATATGGCATGAGTAGGAAGCCATAACAAAGTTTGAAGAATATATCAACATATCTCAGGGAGCTTATCTGAACCTTGATGCTCATAAAACAGTCTGGCTGTGATAAGAACGGGCTATAATGGAGGAATTATGCATTCTTTTCTCTGTGATATGAGAAATATCGCCAGATAATATTCCACTAAGGCTTGTAAGAAGAGGCACACAATCATGTTATGCTTCCTAGAAGAGATCCTGACATAAGTGCAGCTGGAATACACATGAACCTTGCCAAGGAATCGTACTCACAGACGCTTCTCGCTGCACCTACTATCATCTAAACTTGCCCGTGTTTAAAGTGCAACTGGAGCCCAAACTTTTTTTTTAAGTTTGGGATATAGTGGAGAAGGATTAGAGCCCCTGTCAGGTTTTTATTGCATTCTTTGTGCCCGTTAGGTAGACTCACCCTCTCTATTTGTCCTAGTGCGCATTGTCACTGATGGTGAAAGAAAACCCCAGATTTATGGTGGTCACCAGAACAGATATAGATAGTAAATCTTCCAATGGGAACACTAGTTCTGGTGATCATGCTGACCCTTTGGGGATATTTCTCACTTTGGAAAGATTTTTCTCTCACTTCATGTTGAGGCTCTTGGACAGGAAGTGAAAGGAAATGGCAGGTTTATAACCCTCCCGTATCCACGTGTAGCGCTCACCCCCTAAGGAGCCGCCGGATGAACGGGTCTTCCATAGCCTGTCTAGGGATTTCTAAGCAACCTGCTGCCCCAATAGCACTTACCACCTCCAGTGGCATCCCTCAAAGCGAAGTCCAGACAGTAGATGAAAGCTGAATTGCTTTTATTTCTGAACTTCAGGGAGAGAGTGTCAGGGTCAGGCACATCCAGGACGAGGTAGACCCCTTTAAGCAATAGAACAGAGTAACTGCTGCCATCACAGACTAGGACCTTTAAGCGAGACATGGCAATCTGTGCAGAGAACATCAGGCAAAGCAGTACTTCAGAAGTCCTCATACATGTTCATCTCCAGAATCAGTAGCTGACCACTGGGCCTCCAGATTCCGGCCCCCAGTGTCAGTATCAGGCAAGTCCCCAGGCTTCAGGCCCAGCCAGTTAAATCAGTCAGCAGCAGCCTCCCCCCAGGGAGGCCTGGGGGAGGGAGACTCCTGTTACATCAGCCACACTGAGCATTTATATCCTGTACCTTCCAGTTATTGGCCAGGAGACACAAATGCTCAGAACAATCCCCATTGGCTGCTCTGCTCTGTGGCACAAACACACCCAGTTCAGGGAGATGCAGCATCCATAGATTGTCCTGAAGAAATGAGATGAACATAACTACAGATCTATCTCAGACTAACTACAGTCTGAGAACAACTAAATGTCACAGTACTCCTGTTTACAGGGTGCTACACACTGTATCCAAAACTAAAGTTTTGGCTTCACTTCTCCTTCAAAGCTGAACTCCAGCCTTACCTTCAGCCTTGCACAGTTGTGCAGGCTCCTTTCCTGTATTGAAACTGAATTCTGATTTCACAGCACATTGTGAGCTTCTCACAAAAGGGGAACATAGGTATTACTTTATCAGTAGGCTGCTGCTCCGTTGTTGTTTAATAATAGTCTAGGAAGAAGTGATTAACAAATTAGAACAATGGCTCTTTTTTCCTATTGTCACCCATTAGATGGGTGTAGTAAACCTGCCCTATCAATTGTTTGTAAAAGATAGGTTGTCTATTTTTTACTTTGCATTGCAACATTAATTAATTGATGGCTTTGATAAATGTTTTATTACTGGTATTTATGTTACATCAGGCTTTCTGTATATTAGAAACAGCAAGAAGTCTGTAGTGCAGCTTCCATCATCACAAACAGGCATGTTCCAGGATCACCAGATTATAGACACCCAGGGAATGGGGAGGACTGGTGTTCATTTAGTACATGGATGAAAAACCAATGTATTGGGCAGGTAGGCTCTCTGTATACATCTCAATGTTTTATTATTCATCTTAAGTGATCTTTATAAGAAATGAAAAAACACTAACTTTGCCTATCTTTAGAAATAGGCCTGTTGGGTTCTACAGAAGGGCTTGTACTCTGTAATTTCATTGAAAGATTAGTTTTTCAGGGTTTTTCTATGATAGGGTTTTTTATGAGCCGATGAATCAGACATCAGAGACGCAGGGTCTCATCAGTTCCTGAAAATTATCATCAGAGATGAGCGGAATAAACCGAGAATAGACACAAGTGATTCTTAAGCAATATGTAATTTCTTTGAACTGTCCTTTGTAGCTACAAAGTTGATTTGTTTTATGATGTCATGCAGTATCATAAGAACTAAGGGATTCAGAAACAATGCTTCAGGACCGTGAAAACGTTATGATGACAAAGCTAAACATAAAGCTACATTAATTCTAAGCATTGTATACAAGAGCTTGTACCTCCCGGCACCAGTACAATACTCTGACTGATGAGGGTTCATCCGGTTTATATAGTCAGTTCTTGCTGTTCATGACTAAGTCATTGTAAACTGTATCTGACTGAGATGTTGCCTGGAATAGATGCCGATATCAACCACAAAGGACAATCTAAGTTTTTATACATATGGATTAGTTTGTTACTCATATAAACATTACTTTATTCAACTCTTATAACTCATGAGATCTGGTAATCTCAGTCTGGAATCGACCGCAAGACCTTTGCTGATCTAAATGAGTCCTCGTCTACATACCATTTGTACGACTGTCAGAAGGGAGCCCATTAAAGAGTCACTAGGCTTAAAGTGATGCCGTCACTAAACTCATTTGAAAATAAAGCTTAGTTCCTGCAACTTTAGTTCCATCCACCAACTATTCATTAAGCTGGCCATACACTTTTAACATTTTGTTTGGACATTCTTTGGAAATTCTTCTTTAGACCATTTGATCTTGTCATTAATGAGTCAGCTCATCTTGTTTGAAAGCCCTTAAAGAAGAACTCCAGGCTATCTAAACATTAACCCTTACAGTGGGTCTACCCCCGCACTGCAAGAGTTAACTGCTTCCTTTAGGGGCTAAAATAAAGAAAATATACTCACCTGATCCCTGCTGTTGTTTGGCTGCTAGACTGGTCCCCGCAGCCTCTTCTACCCCGGGCTCCATCAGTCTAAGGACCTAGACCAGGGATGTCCAAACTCCAGCCCTCCAGGTGTGGTGAAACTACAAATCCCATGACGCATCTCTCTCTGGGAGTCATGTCTGTGGCTGTGAGAATCTTGCAAAGCCTTAATGGGATTCGTAGTTCCACCACAGCTGGAGGGCCGCAGTTTGGACATCCCTGCCCTAGACCAAAGTGAGCAGTTTATTAGATTCCCTGATGCTCTTCTTTAAAAATGTCATCCAGACTGGCTACTTGAATGGAATCCCAGATGTATTAAACAGGTTTTTTTGTTGTGCCTAGCACATGCATATCATAATATGTACGGTTAGAATGTTGTTAGTTCAGATAAGAAACATTTTCCATCCTGCTCCTTCGACTTTTCAAAAATGAACGTCAGTTCAATTTAAAAAAAAAACGTAGGCTCTGTTCACCCCTAGGCGTATCGAATATGCGCGTTTGTCGCGCGTTTCTGAGGGCTACTTGGCTGTATCCCAATGGAAACGCGTGACAAAAACGCCGCAAAGAAGCTCATGTACCTTTTTAGGCGTAGGCCGTTTTGTAGCGCATTCAGTACGTCAAGGTGTGAACCATACCCATAGAAAACAATGGGATTTTCATGTTTGAGCGTTTTGTAGAGCGTTCGTAGAGCGTTGAACGCGCTACAAAACGTACAGGTGTGAACCAGGCCTAATGAATGTTCCGAAACCGAAAGCTTTCAAACTAAATTCTACTGGCATATGGCCAGCTTTACACATAATACAATTCTTTTCAATAGATGGCACTCTTAGATCCTCTTCCCTCAATGATAAACTCTGACTTGTAGGAGACTAATTTGTAAATTTCAGAGTGGGCACTGCAGCATAGAATAAAAAAAAAATCAAAGGAAATCTGTACTTAGTGATACACATGGAGGCTGCTATTGTGGACTTCTTCTAAAATTCCTGCTAACTTCAATACTGTCTGGGATGCTGACCTGAAACAAGCGTGCAGCAAGTAAAGTCAAGTCTTGTAGCAAGTAAAGTCAGGGTTCAGTCAGAGCTTCTGATCTGGAAGCTTGTTTTGTGTATTTAAGCATATGGGTTAGAATTAGATCCATGCAAAGCCTTAATGGGATTCGTAGTTCCACCACAGCTGGAGGGCCGCAGTTTGGACATCCCTGCCCTAGACCAAAGTGAGCAGTTTATTAGATTCCCTGATGCTCTTCTTTAAAAATGTCATCCAGACTGGCTACTTGAATGGAATCCCAGATGTATTAAACAGGTTTTTTTGTTGTGCCTAGCACATGCATATCATAATATGTACGGTTAGAATGTTGTTAGTTCAGATAAGAAACATTTTCCATCCTGCTCCTTCGACTTTTCAAAAATGAACGTCAGTTCAATTTAAAAAAAAAACGTAGGCTCTGTTCACCCCTAGGCGTATCGAATATGCGCGTTTGTCGCGCGTTTCTGAGGGCTACTTGGCTGTATCCCAATGGAAACGCGTGACAAAAACGCCGCAAAGAAGCTCATGTACCTTTTTAGGCGTAGGCCGTTTTGTAGCGCATTCAGTACGTCAAGGTGTGAACCATACCCATAGAAAACAATGGGATTTTCATGTTTGAGCGTTTTGTAGAGCGTTCGTAGAGCGTTGAACGCGCTACAAAACGTACAGGTGTGAACCAGGCCTAATGAATGTTCCGAAACCGAAAGCTTTCAAACTAAATTCTACTGGCATATGGCCAGCTTTACACATAATACAATTCTTTTCAATAGATGGCACTCTTAGATCCTCTTCCCTCAATGATAAACTCTGACTTGTAGGAGACTAATTTGTAAATTTCAGAGTGGGCACTGCAGCATAGAATAAAAAAAAAATCAAAGGAAATCTGTACTTAGTGATACACATGGAGGCTGCTATTGTGGACTTCTTCTAAAATTCCTGCTAACTTCAATACTGTCTGGGATGCTGACCTGAAACAAGCGTGCAGCAAGTAAAGTCAAGTCTTGTAGCAAGTAAAGTCAGGGTTCAGTCAGAGCTTCTGATCTGGAAGCTTGTTTTGTGTATTTAAGCATATGGGTTAGAATTAGATCCAGGAAACTAACATTTTCAGAAGGCTGGATAACAATGGCAGCCTCCATGTTCCCTCTGTAAATGATTATTTTACCGCAAATCATATAATAGAGGTAGTAGTAGTAGTAGTAGTAGTAGTAGTAGTAGTAGTAGTACATAGTTGTTTTTTTATTCAAAAATAGTTCTCATTTAATATAAATAGTTCATTCTATTTGCATCCAATCATGCAAATGTAAAGAATATAAAGTGTTTTACACATATTTCTGTGTGTGCTTTTATAAAAATATTTTACTTGGGCACATACACAGAATAAGAGTGTTGATCAGAGCTATATAAAGCTCCAGCCACAAATATTTTCAGCGTAATTATAAATATAGTCTTCTTATCCCCCCGGAGGCCTGTCTACAAGGAGCCATTAAGCACCTGCAGCACTCCATTTAACAAAGCTTCAAATCGTACGATGCCTCAGTGAGCAAGGAGCCTCTCCCTCTGATCCATCATTTCATTAGTATACACAAGTCATATACCCAGAATGATGCCCACTCATGACAGGCTCACTTTCACAGCCAAGAGATAATAAGGCTGTCTCATGGCTCAGCGCCTGTGATCCCCCTGGACCCAGTCTGTTCTCTGACCTGACATGTGACTGCGTGTGCTCTGACTGTTACAAGAGCCATTATCAAGAGTGTAACATGTTGGGCAGATAAGGGGCCAACCTAAAAGGGAATAATTTCTATATCAGCTGTAGCTGCATCAATAATAAAACACAGCATTCTACTGAAGCTGAATTCCAGAGAAAAAAAAGTAAAAACTTGTTAAATGCTAGTTTAGGTCCAGGGTACCTGGGAAAAAAAAGAACTTTTATTAACCTGATTCCAGCTTCTGCAGCCTCTTACACCCTACGCTCCAGCCGCCAGAGCCCCGCTGACATCATCAAGTACAGTGCAGGGCCTATAGCCTTGCCTTATACGTGAGGAAGCAAAAGAACAATTTTTTTGTACAAAACACAAAACAGCTGGAACCTTTCTGCCTTTCTCTCCTCATGTCACATGGGGTGATATATACCACACTGTGCATGCTTCAATATATACCACACTGTGGTGCATCATCAGAGGGCCAGCTGCAAGAACCAGGGAGAGACAGCTGACCCCCCCCCCGCCCCGATGACACACAAAGAGGAGATGGTGGTGGTGCTGCATTATACT
Organism: Nanorana parkeri; assembly: GCF_000935625.1. Lineage (NCBI taxonomy): Eukaryota > Metazoa > Chordata > Amphibia > Anura > Dicroglossidae > Nanorana > Nanorana parkeri. The sequence continues at coordinate 793,788 of NW_017306325.1, forward strand.
AGGCAATATTTGGTTCTTGTGATCAAATGGTTCGTGTGTGTGTTTTTTTTTGTTTTTTTTTAAGACAACCCGGTGGACAAAGTATGAGGGGGTGAGAAGTTCCTCTATAAGTAATTCTAGGTTGAATTTCACTTTAACTGTATATGATACTTGTATATAACATATCACTAGGAACAGTACTGGCCACATGCAGTTTACACATTAGACTGTTACCATTAAATTATTATTTTCCAGCTGTCAAACTGAGATTCATCTCTCTTACAACTCTGCCCACTTTCAGGGGGAAAATTTGAATAATAATAGGTATTAGGAGAAATATGGGTGAATCGTCATACTGCAAATGGAATTTCAAAGAAAATCCTCTCTGTTGCGTCTGCCCATCCCAGTTACTGCTGATATCTGTCCATTCAATACATACACGTTTTTATCTTTAACTTGTGTGTTTGTTTCTGCATATTAAAATACATTATTTTAGTCTGGAATAGCTTATTAAACTGGAACCCTGGCCAAGGCTCTTTATGGTAGGGTCCATTGAGATATATCTGCAGTGCTGCAGTGTGCTATCAAAGGCATGTTACATTATGTTACACATTATAGTATGGCATGTTGAAGTAAAATCAGACTTGCACTATTTGGGCACAACAAGGCAGGGTAGTGAATTATCATTATTGTGTTGAAGTGCCACTCAAAATAAATGGTAACACAACACATTATTGCACAGCAATACAACAATATAAACAGTATTGGGAAAAAGTTAGAACCTCTGTCAGGTTTTTCATTGCCTTGTCTCAATTGAAAACGTTTCTTTTGTTCTGTTCTGGTGACACCAAATGAGCTAGTAGAGGGAAATCTCTCCAACAGGAAACACACAGAATTCCCTATTCCAGTGATCCTCACTGCGCAGCCCTAGACAGCAGTACATAACCTTACGAGCGTAAATGCCCCTGAGCAGTGACGTGCATGTGCACTGTGAAGGTGGGCCCTTGGGGGACATTTTGTCTGGACAGGTTGTGCAGTAAAAGGTAGGACTGCACAGTGAAGATCGCTGAAACGGGGAGCAACTGTTTGCATACAGAAATCTAGACCTTCTTGAAAAAAGGTCATGTGTACAAATCAGTTCCTCCAACCCACAAAATCAGTTTTAGGGAACCCTCCCATTTGTACACAGGAGGAAATAAAGGAATTTGGGAAAATATCATACCGACCCTCTCCTCCATTTCTCATCGTGATCTCACCTCCTTTAACGTTACTGGTTAAGCTGCATACACTCAGCATATGGAGGCTCCTCTCTCGATTTAAGCCGTTTTCTCTAGAGAAAGGAAAATTCCCTACTGACCTGCCAGACATCTGCTGGTGTGCTTACCAGCAACACCACAAGGAAGGATAATGATATCTTCCATGTGATTAAAAGAGCGGCATCTGAAGAAAGCCCCTGGCTTCTGTCTGATTAATCAGACTGCTAAACCTATGTGAATTTTCAAAAGTAATAAAAAGTCAATGCATAGTCTACTTCTAGAGATAAAACACAATAATAAGTCACACTTATTCTAGTGTGCATTATTTAGTCACAATTGATTTATTATATACATTGCTCAATTTAAATCAGCATCTTTAAGCTCCAAATAGGCTCCTTTATCAAAAAAGCCATGTTGATAATAAAATGTGGCCTCCTAACTTGTCTTAAAGTGACATTAAAGTCACAAGGTTTAAAAGCTATTTTTTAAATGCTGTCCTTCGATGTTTAAAAGTTTAGTTTTCTGCAGAATAAGCTGGTCTCCATAACCAGTGATGTGCCGTGCCTTCTGTGTTGGGTGAGGCATCACCCAGCCCGCCAAGGCTAAGCCCCCATCATGCAGAAGCCCCAACCCATCCTGCCAAAGCCACACCCCCAGCTCAGTAACCACGCTGCGTGGGGAGGAGGAAAGGAGGGGACAGGGAGGAGCTTCCCTGTCTCTCACTTGCTCGTCACTGGTGAGGCATTGAGATCGGTGTCCTCACTGTTTTTTTTTTATTGGATAGCTTGGACCAATGGCGCTTGGTCCAAGCCAGTGGTCCAAGCCATCCACATAGCTCTCGCCTCTAACACAGGCTGTGATAGCTCTTGCCTCACCAAGTTAGGTTACACAAGCAGTGGGGAAGCTGTGTAACCTGTCAAATACTGTGTAACCTGTCAAAAGCCGGATGCAGCGTTGCCTGTAATTAACGGGCAGCGCTCTGTCCATGGCAGGTTACATAGTGGGGAGGATTTCCCTGCTGCTTAATCTGTAACAAGCTGCTCTGAATGGAAAAAAAGCTGTCAGCTTCAGACTTGAAGCTGACACCTTTTTATTCATAATACAAGGTGAGGCTCTGACTCCCCTGCCTCCCCATACCGCACGTCCCTGCCCTGAACACTGGCCCTGATGTCCTGTTTTAAGGTGGCTCCTTTCCCTTGCAGGGTCCTATGGAGCCACCCTTGTGTGTGCTAGTACGCTGTGTGTGTCTCCACAAACACATAGGTACAGCGGGGCAAGACACTACCCTCCTTCCTCCTCAAAGCTAGTAGATTGGCACTGGGGACTGTGTTCTCCCTTGTGATTTTGAATTGTCCAGTAAGTGCAGGGAAGAGAAGCTAAGAGAGTTGGAGCTTTTGGGAAACAGGATGACTGCCACAAATGTAAAAAAAATACTTTGCTGGGCAATGTATATTTGTCTGATCTGGTCTCATTACTGGAAAAATGTATGAACATTTTATACTACTTTAACTTTGGATTAAGCAAACCTAATCTATAACAAATTTGACTACACACTCATATGGCCAAACACATAAGGGGTTGATTTACTAAAAGCAAAAAACAGGCTGTTCACTTTGCATGAGGAATTTGCCTTTGCCTTAGTGGATGTGGTGAAAATCCACTTTGCAAAGAATATCTAATCATGTGCAAGAAATATCTAAATACAGTATTATCACTTACACATGATTGGATGATGGAAATTGAGGGCCCGTTCATACATCTAATGGTGACCTGCGCTGTACCACACTGAATCAACAGTTCTGGACACATCAAAAATAATTGTTTTCTATGTGTCCCATTTACACCACAACATAGGTGTGATGGGTGGGGAGCTGTGATAAAATGCAAACATATTGGATTTTGAAGCACAATGGATCCCACCGCGGGTCAACTGAATGGAGCGTACACATTGTGCACTTCACAAAAAGTTTTTTAAAAATATCGTAAGCAGTGACAGCTCCAGTAGTGTGCAATACAATGCACACTACCGGGACTGTCACAACACACTAGCCCGTCCACTGAAAAACAGCAGATATGGATCAAATTTATTGTAAATACTGTTATTGTGCTTTTGGAAATTGCATCTCAATAGACACCTGTCTACTTTAGCAAACATATTATTGTGCTGGTAATCCCTGAGGACATTCATAAATTATACTTTATTACATAATGACACAAAATGGCTGCCAAGATTCAGAAAAATAGGTATTCTTGCTACCCTCTGTTATCATTTGTATTTGTATTTATACACAACACGCAGAAAATGTCACCATTGCAGTGCATCCAAATGTTGTACATCTTTCACTCGCAGAATAACAATTTCTGCTTACTCGTATTCTTTTAAACCCAATCCATCATGAGAAACTTCAGATTCTCAACTGACTATCTAACTCTAGGTAATTATCTGCACACTAGAAAATGCACTTTGAAGTTGTGCGCCAGGCATCCTAAGTGACATTTAAATTGTTATTACATCACTGTACATTTTTATGAATTGTATATCCATTCCGACTTTCTTATGTAAAAATGTAGACAGAAGGATTGCCGAGACAAGTCCCTGACTTGTTCTAAGATGTGTTACTTGTCCAAATCTATAAGCAACGTGAGATATGTGAAATAAAGTGCTTCTCTACATATGTAACTCATTTTATCTCATCTAAAACCTTTCATTTGTGTCTGAGTCAAACCTAATGGAAAGAGCTTGGATGGAATCTACAAAATGATTTATTACAGAGAACATAATAACAGACAAAATTTGATTACAGATAGCAAAGTACAGCATTGACGTCTTGAAACAGAAGGTACCACAAATCCAAACTACAGGTGCTGTATTATGTATTTAGGGCCTTTAGACAGAGCCATGCAAATCATTCCATTATGCCCCAGTGGCCAACAGAGCATTATGAAAGCTGAATGCTGGGGGAAAAAAGATTTTGCAAACAACATAGGTAAAGTAAGTTGGCTCTAATAATGCATATACCAGGTAGATGACTGCTGGATACTATAAAAATCATACCTTGATTGAAGCTGCATACTATTCCGAGCACTGTATATCTGACACTGCAGATATGAGAGCAGTGGCTTTGACAGCGAAGGCCACCAGTCATATACCTGCTCCCTCCTCCCCTATCCATTCCCAAAAAGCTTTGTATCTTTTCAGAGAATGCAAGGCTTTCAGTGAATGGACAAGGCGCAAGAAGAGGGCAGGTACACCAATGCATTTCCCCTCGACCATTCACAGAACACCTTACACTCTGTAAAAAAATACAAGGCTTTTTGTAAATGGACAAGGGGAGAGGACTGGCGCCCTTCACTGAGGCAGCGACATCCCTGAAGCGCCGAAATAACCGCACTCTGTGTAGTATTCAGTTTCAATCAAGGTACGATTTTATATTGGCCAGCAGTCATTCACACCTAGTATTCTAAATATTAGAGCTAACTTACTTAACTTACGCTGTTTACAAAATAACATTTTCCCAGGAGTTCAGGTTTATAATATATGGAATGTTTGTGTGGAAGCGCATTTTAGTGATTTTTTTTATGTGTTCCAAATTCATCTATTAGATGTCTTGTATATGTCTGTTCAAATTAACAGCAAACTATGGTGGGTACATGCTTGGGGTCACGATTTATAGAAGAACTAAGTGGTGAGTGAAAATCACTCATCATCATAGTTTGAGCCGATGTGTGACAATGAAACTGTCACCTGTCGGCTCGATAGACGGGAAGTGAGCGAACACATACCGTCGCTCGCTCACTTCTCGATCATCTCCCTGCAGAGAGCAGTGACTGTCAGTCAGCACTCTCCGCATAGATTCTCCCCTCCTCTTTCCGATCCTCCAGCGCTGACTGGAGGAATGGACAGGGGAGGGCACAGCTGGCTCTGCCTCTTGATAGGCAGAGCCCGCTGTTACTCAAGCAGCTGTGTGGATCTCTAAAGCATTATCGGGATCCGTCCCAGCTGCGGTGGTCTTAGTATACCGCGAGCTGTAGCTCGCTATAACTCGCTATAAACTGAGCTTTGGGTCACGGGAGGATGCTAGTATATGTCCTCCTGTGACCCTTAAGAGAACTATGAGGAAAAACACTTACCCCATAGTTCTTTTTTAAGAAGGCGCCAGAAGGACTATTGGAACCATGGTTCATATTATTACCAGTGCTACAAGGAACTACAATGAGCATTGTATTTAAAACTACTAACTACAAGTATCCACTTATTCGGAGTTCAATGACCATTTGGAAAGTGTGGAAGGCACAATGGTTTGGGGAGATACTGGCTCTCTTTGCATGGTACCAAAAAGCAAACACCATCCTTTACATCATCATGGAAGCTGTGTTGCCTGTAATGTCATCAAAGTGAAAACATATCCCGTCGTCACAACACAGATTGAGAGATATTACCTCTACTCATGTACCGATCATAACTATTACATTTTATATTTCCACTTGACTTAATTAAAATGTATGTATCATCATTTCTGATGTAAAAACAGAGGTATTGAACCACACTTTTTTTTTATTTCCCATAAGAGCAACAAACATTTACACGCAAAGGACATATGTTGCTGATCACAGAAAAGTTGAAAAGACTGTTTCAGGGTAAGAGAATAAACAGAAGACTTGGTCCGTCTCAGAAGCTGGATGAGAGGAGCCTCCAGGGAAGAATGAGGAAGCCCTTAGTCATGAAGGTGAAAGATGCTGAATTCATGAAATAGCATCACAGCAGGGGGTGCTGGAGGCCAACAACACAGTAATGGAATACTGTGGACATATAGTATGTATAAATGGAAAAGATATTGAAACATAGGGGTCTATTCACAAAGCTGCCGAGGGCAGCCGAGTGAATGACCGATCAGAAGTGAAGTGAGCCGAACACCGTTCGGCTATTCACTTCAGGCTGGTACGGCTGATTTCAGCCGTATATCGGCTGAAATCAGCCATACATCGGCTTGCTTCGTGTGGCTTCGGATCAGCCGAACATGCTCAGCATGTTCGGCTGACCCGAAGTGCAGAAGGAGTCCGACTCCGCCGATCCAACATCTGGAGCCGAACCTCCGGCAGGCTTCACACTGCTGTTCGGGCTATTCTGAAAGATCCCGAACAGCAGTGAGAGAATAGCCGAATGCCGCCGAGCGGCATTTGGCTCGGCTGTTCTGCTCGGTCCCTCAGAGGCACCGAGCAGATAAAAATAACCTGGAGAGTGCTAAACACCTCAGGTCTCCAATACAACTGTGAATTCATTATTATAACAACACCTCCTGTACCATACACACAAATGGCTTACACAAGATATAAAAAAAAATGGACATGTAAACCTCATTTAGCTAATAAACACAAGAAGAATTATGATCAATGCCAACAGGCACTTCAAAAGATCAGAAAAGCTTGTCTTTCAATAACAGCAACAGGAAAGGCTCTGGAAAAAGCTTCTGGAAATTGTCCAGCCCTTAGGGTCCATTCACCCCATTGTAGCTGCCTAACGCACAAAAAATGGTGCTTGCTCATTTTTTGGCAGGGCACTGCTCTGCAATGCGTCAATCAGTAAGATCGTTGGCAAGGCACATTGTGGTGCCATTTAGAATGAATCGCAATGCATCACACAAACACATGTGGTGCATTAATATATGCAGTACTGCAACACAACAGTGTAAATCTAGGGAAAAAAGGAATATGCCCCTTGAACAGTCAGATCATCCACAAGGCTACTGAGACATAAGCTTAGGGTCCAGTGGATGTCCAGAGGGCCCAACTACAATCTTTTTGCTGCTGCAGTATACTAGGGGGGTGGGGCAACTGGCCAAATGTGTTTCTACTCACAAGGTAGAATCAACTTATAGGCATATCATGTCTGATGAACCAGACAATGTTAGCGCAGACAATTAAAATATTGCAGACTGTGGAGGTGGGTGAGGAGTGCCTTGAATTAATAGGAAGTCTTGGATATTTTAGCCAGTTGAATAACAATAATCACTTTATTACTGTATGACATGAAACAAATCCAATGCATTTCAGGGGACTTGGGCTCTTCCTTCTTCAGGGCTTTGGTATTGTTAGATCTGTTGGTTTTGGACTCTTTGGCTTATGTCCTAATATGATAATGGTGTTCTGGAGTGTCTGCTGTGCCTGCAGTGGCAATTTGTTTGTTACTGCAGGCTCAGCAGTTGGCCGGCACATCAGAGCAAAGCTGCTTACTTCCCTAGGGCCCCATATCTGCAGACCTGAAAGAAAGCACAGGGTGCACTAATAGGTTTTTTGCCACTTGATCAATTTTACCTGTAAAAATCATCATATCCAGATGTAAGTCAGTGGGGATCTTTGCTTATAGCTAAAATCGTGCAGTAAACTGACCCTGGAATGTATCATAGAGTAGATATGGAAAAGTATTCTTGTGAAACTGTGAGATCCCTAGACAGGCGCTTAGTAAAATAAATCGGCAACACACCAGCAACTTAACAAGAGGTTACAAGGCCAACAGAATGTAGATTGGATTCCCCAGAAAATCAAGGGCTTTTGCCCAGTATAAACAAATATTGGTTTTATTTAATTCACCCCCTGACTGTTCCATCTCTGATATTCTTCTGTTTTGGCATAAAGCGGCAAAAATATATCAAAACACTGATAAAAAGCTTAGCAGTATGTATTAATACAACCAGCCAAAGAATAACAATGACTGCGGGGGGAAAAAAACCACAACCCCAACAATGGCCTTCACAGTAAGAAAATATCGTTGAGAACCCAAGAAATAATTATTCCAAATTAAACTGTAATGCTCTCATCTTCTAGTGTTTTTTTAGCTCAAATGTGTGAAATAAATCAGGCACAGAAAAGAAAGGTAATTTATTTCATTTTAAGACGGCAGTCTAATCTGGACCAAACCCAATCTGTCCCACTCAGCTAACATATCAAATATTTATTACATACAAAGTATTGGACATTAATGATACCATTCGGTTTTTCACACTTTATGTGGATCACGTCAATAGGCCAGTTTAGTTTGGCTTGTGTCAGAGTTTTTACTCCAGCATATTAAATTTACTTGACAGTTTCTAAATATGCAAGTGACTTCTGTTCCAAGTCAACCTGATAAGATTACAGTGAAAGGCTAAATGGAAACCATTACAAACACTGAAGCCTTTTCCTGTTCCCAGTCGATCAGACAAATACAAATAAATGCTATTGCTGACCCCCCCTCCCCCAAATTAAGTTGTTTAACATTAAAGGGAATGTAAACTCTAACAATAAACTTCTCTTATTTGTTTCCTTTTGAGCTGTTACATATACCACTGAAAACCTTTTATTATGTCTGTTTGATAAATTCAAAAAACAACAACAACAACCATTTTAACCCTGCAAGAAGTCTTGCACTCTTATCAGTTACATTTTTCCCAGCAATCTCTGTGGGTAAAATTATTTTAAATTTTTGTTCTTTGGTTCAGATACAATTTAAAGGGCCAGTAAACCTAAATCACTGACATTAAATACAAAAAAAAAAATCAACAATTGTTGCTAAATTGACTGGGCTCTCCAGTCAATTTTATGATCTCATATGTAGAATGGACATTTTAAAGGTTTTTATCAAACAGAGGGCATGTTGGGTTGGATAAGAGTGGAGTTTTAGTGAATAGTAGACAGAGCTATGTGGAGTCGTGATTTTTATATTCTATTCTTTGAGATGTAGACATTAATAATATTTTGAGATTTTAATAATATTGAGACATTAATAATATTCTCAAATAAACCATTTGCAGAAGTCATCACAATGGCATGTGTTGTAATTATTTGGTGACATATTTGGCTACATACAGCTGACCCCCTGCCAACAAGTCTGGCCCTGGTGCAATCCTCAGTGAGAATGAAATGTGAATGTTACTAGCAGCAAGTTAATTGAAAGGTTATTTGCATCTGACATTTACTGGTCCTTTAACATTTCCAGTAAAAATAAGTGCAAATAAGGGTAAAATACAGGTGTGCCTGAATTTACATGTACAAGTGGTATGGAGAGCACTTGTGTATTACTCATGAGCTTTGAAAGGAAATTGAATTCAAAGCTCTTTTGCAAACAAAGCTTAATTTGTTTCTGCATGCATGAAAATATTTTCTCAGTTTTAAGTTGGGGGTATGTGCTTTCAATTTATGTATCTAGAATGTTGAAGATAAATTGATATGGTTACATTTCCAGCACTCTGCATTTACCATATAAATGTAGATTATAACTACATTATAATTGTAGGTTCAAAGGTCCAGTATAACTTAAAGTGTATGTGTACTCAAGTTATAGCAAATATTCTGTCAGCAGAGAACAAATGCATGTACTGGTAGCAGTAGATACATTAGTATAGCTCTCAACGTTCTCCAGGAGCCCTGAAACCGGAGGTACTCAAAGTAGGCAAATACTAACTTCAGATTCTGAAAGCAAGGTTGTAACCACCTCCTACCACCTCTACCGGCTCCCTATCAATTCATTACTGTGATGGACTGTTTAACTGACCAATAGTGAGTTGCAGAAGCCTATGTTCAAATTCTGGAGCTGAATATAATATCTGAAGAAACAAGTGCTTTGGGGCTCTGTGGAACTTTAAAAACTTTATAAAGTGAAGTGCACATTTTTATTTTCTTGGAGTTCACTCAATATTACTCAAAGTGACACTAAAATCAGGAGTTAAATCTTAAAAATGCATTCAAGTACCTTAACTATTAACAAAAATGTAGTTTGTTTGTGCATCATTTAGCTGTAGATCCTCAAATCATCTCTGAATTGGTGCTGACACTGTCCTTCCTTCTGGTGGGTGGCTACTTTTGATTCCCATAGTCCATGTGCGTGTTGTAAAGTAGCCCCCGCTTCAAGCTCACGCCTGTGATGGACTACAATCTCAATGCAAATGAGTAAACTAAACGTGAGATTGTAGTCCATTACAGGAGCAAGCTTGGAGCAAACTGTTAGGTGTTTACCCGTCTTTAGATAGGACCATAGAGCACTTCCCTTTCTTCCTCTTAATAACATTGGGTGGGCGGTTGTAGACCACACAGATAACTGGGAACAATGTAATTAAAAAGGATGCAGTAGAGGCAGAGAACACCTAAAGTTATCAGCTCAGAAGCTTTCTGGCAGGATCAACATTTTGTTTGCACTTATCAAACAGATATAACAAAATGCTTTCAATTGTATGTACGGTAGCTTCGGCTACATGCAGTATACCGCGCTGAGCCAATCAGGCAGGCTTTGTATTAATGAATATGACGGAACCCGGAAGACGGAGGACACAACGGGGATCGGAGACAAGTTGAGAGACTGTAATCCCGAGTGTGGCTCGGGGTTACCGCTTATGGTACTGAAAATAACCCCGAGCCGCATTCGGGAATACCGCCATGGAGGTTAGTGGGTGTATTTAAACATTATTTTGGGCTATACTCATCTTATACAACGAGTATAGCCCAAAACCTATGTTTTAACAGAAAAAGCAGGGGGTCGTCTTACACGCCCAGTCGCCTTATACGGCGGCAAATACGGTACATATTAAAAACAAGAACAATCCAAGGGACATTTGCCCCTATCTCCCTTCTTGGCAATCCTTCACTGAACTGCTTTTAAAATAAGCAGAAATAGAAATAAATGATTAACTGAAACACAACTAAACAAAGCAGATTGTTTTCATCCAACACATAAAAGAATGCAGATATTGTCACTTACTGGCAACTTCAAGTGACGCATTGCGACTCACTGTCTCCCCAAGATAATTCCGAGCCACACAGACATAGACCCCTTCATCCGGCCTGCTCTTGCGTCCATGGACGATTCGTAAAAAAAATAGAGATCCACTTGGCAGCAACATTCGATGGGAGCGTGGGTCATCTTTATCTGTTTCTACCCTTTCCCCCCCTTTATACCACTCGATGGAAGGAGCTGGTCTGCCTTCTGCTTTACAGTTCAATGTGGCGGGTTCACCTTTGGAAACTATGAGATCTGAGGGATGTTCCACTATGCGAGGAGGGAAATCTTCTTGCCGAAGACGTGAACCTGGTGAATGAAAAAAAAATGTATATATATTAATGACTGTATTTGACACATTATGAAAAAAAGACAGGGGTGAGTGAGGTAGGAAAGGTGAGGCTGATGTTCTTTTGAAGGTTGAACAGTTGGCGAATACAGAGGAACTTGTTTTAAATAAATAATGATTCACATGTAGGTATATTGACAATAGGTTTCAATGTAAAGCTATAGTATGTATGAACATATAAACAAGTTAACATACACAGATAGCGTTCATTTGTGCTACCCACATAATCAGATATCCTCCATAACGGACTGCAGAATGTAAAATAACCATATGGTGGCATAAAGGAGGCATTTTCAGATACAACATACATAGGGTATTTATTTAATAGAAATAATGGTATGCAGTAACCTGTGTCAACCAATCAGATTTCGGCAGCTTAGCATCTGCAGACTAATTAAAGGTGGTTTCTGGCTGACTGCACACTACTGCTGTTTGTACTGTGTTATTATGTAACCTCAAAAATGTGTAACAAAAGAGTAAATTACAGTGGAGCTCAGCATTCCAGTGCTACCAATCAGAATAAAAGGGAAACTTAAAAAAAAAATTTGGATAGTGTTTGAAAAAGTTACAACTTCTATTTACTGCTATCTGTGTCCTTGGGAAAAAAGCAGTATGCATGGCTGAAACATATACTGTAGATTGGAACTGGATTACAGGTCAAAAGGTAAAGTGGCATCACTGATCAAAGCATGCAGTTCACACAGATCAAAGATAAGTGCCACTGGCCAGCCTCTTTCCTCCTCTCTGGACAATTAGTGGACAACGGTGACGCCTGCCCCTAATATTCTCCCTCCTAAAAGGCTTTTTTTCTTTTAATACCAAATACGTTTTCACAACGCAAACATCCCAACTGCAGCCCTGATTTTATTCATTTCAGCCGGTATACAACAGCTTATATTTTACGTAATTACATGACTATACGCTAATTATAATAGATACATTATTTAACGGCATTAGAAGGAATCCATCAGTGACCTTAATTTTACCTTTAA
>NW_017306325.1:806126-818210 GCF_000935625.1 Nanorana parkeri
CTCCCCCCCCCCCCCCCCCCCTCTTTAAAGCATAATAATAATAATATGAATAATAATATATTGCAGCTTATCAGCCCTTAGATTTGGTGACTGCATTAGTTTTTTTTCAGGCTTTTTTTCCTTTATTTTCACCTCGTGATAACACACGTCCTGCCCCCCTTGTGAGCTATGATGTCCGTTTATCCAGTCAGCACTGGAGGAACAGAGAGGGGAGGGAGGAATCCCTGTGGGGAGCGGTGACTGGCAGTCGCTACTCTTTGCAGGGAGAGGATTGGGAAGTCATGCGTTCGCTGACTTTCTGATCAACAGAGCCGACCTGTAACAGCTTCAATGTCACATGCCAGCTTAAATTATGGGGATGAATATTTTTTACTCACCCCATAATTCTCCTTTAAGTTAAGAAACACAACAGGGTTCCCCTTCTGCTCCAACCTGCTGACTAAACAAATGAATGGGCAGTCATACTGTGATGAGGTTATCACACTGCTGCCCCCATCTGTAAGCGGGCTAACAAAGTTAGACTGATAGCACTTTGCAGTGCAACAGATTCCACTGTAATTGGCTGACACTGCTGCCATAATCTCTCTCATTCTAAATACAACAGAAAATAACAAGGAAACCACTATAAAAACAGATCTAGGCACCTATATGAGCTGCATTTTAAAATGCATTTCATTTTTTGTAGCAATTTTTTTTTTGTATGTCTTAAGTTCATGCCCAGAAATGCATAGCATACACCATCATTTAAATGAAGATAAATGCATTCTGTAAAAATAAATTAAAAAAATGTAATGGTGAAATCTGAGAGGATAGTATCAATATGAAAAGTTCATATCATCTTATAATGAATAGGGATTTCACCCTTGTTTTGCAGAGTGTAACAACACTAGATAGAGTAACAAGCATGTCCATTACCGGCATTCTGGCTTTGCTTACTGTAACCTGACCTTCGATTTAGAACCTTGGAAAATTGCTAGAAGCCGAACAGGACAAAAGATCTAAAAGACTCTTGATTGGCAGATTCTGCGCATTAGCAGGAACGCCAGTGACATGCTCGCCCAGGGGATGTAATGACCTTGACAACTGAATCCTAATCTTCCTCCTTATGTACTAGTTACTGAAAACAATTCTATATGCATGCCAAGCTTGATTTTCAAGCCCTATTAAATGTACATTTTGCTGAGAAGGAGACCATTTATTACTGGAATATTACTTAAATCCTGCAATCAACACCAATGCTATAATTTTCTTGTCAAAAGTTCTTTCCAGAGAAGAAAATTTGTTGAAATAGGAATGTGTACCCATTAATTACGAGGGTTATCCAGTTCTTGGCCATATCATTTTATGTATCTTTTTACTGAAAAGTCAGCAGATATAAAAACTCCCATTTCGCCCCCCCCCCCCCCAATGTGCCGTGGGACACAAAATGGCTTTATATAAGGCCAAACTCCGTCTAATACATATTTGTTTTGGTAGGCAAGACTAAAGCTGGTCATACACTATTAGAATCCCAACCGATTCCTGTGAGTTAGCCAAAATTCCAACCCTGAGTGGCCTTGCCTGCACCATCCGTCCGGCTCAACAAACTTTGATTGGAAAATTGAAGGAACTGGGTGGAAAATAGTCAGCCAAACAGTGATTACAGCCAATCAAATGCAGTCACTGTACAGACCGCGTGTGCTGGCTGCCAGAATACAAATGCCCAGAGGAGGAGAATCCACAAGTGGCTGTCCCTGTGGGCACAAGAAAAAACTAAGGGTTATTCACAAAGCTAGCCAAAGGATCAGCCATAGCTCCGGCTGATCCTTCAACTAGCTTTGACCACCGGAGCCTTTCGGTTCAGTCGAACCCGAAGGGCTGCTGTATGGGCTATTCACTATAGCCCGTACAGCTCCCGAAGGCATATGCTTTGGCTCGACTGAGCCGAAGTGAAACCCGAAGCCGGCCGAAAGCCTCACAACTGACAGCTGGGCGGAGCTATCCTTGATCTCACAGCTGGCCCCGCCCAGTTGCAATGACAGATCAGCGTCCCTAGGTTACCTGGGCACGCTGGACTGTCATTAAACAATGACAACTTGGCGGAGGCGGCTGTGATGTCACGGCCAGTTCCACCCAGTTGCTATTTATTGGCTGTGACCTGCTAGAAGACTCTAACAGGTCCCGGCCAATAGGAAACATTTAGGCGGTGCTGTCACTGCTAGCTCCACCCAATTGTTTATTTTTTTAATTTATTTTTTCTTTTTTTCAATAATCTTTATTTTTCTTATTTACATTTGTTAATCTTTTTTTCCAACTTTCTTCGCTGTTTTTCTATTCTGCTTGGTACCACGGAGGTACTGAGCAGAATAGCCGAGCAGAATGCAGCTCGGTGGCATTCGGCTATTCACTCACTGCCGTTCGGCCCCTATGAGAATAGGCCGAACGGCAGAGAGGAGACTGCCGGAGGTTCAGCTCAGCCGATCCAGATGTTGGATCGGCTGAGTTTAACTCCTTCAGCACTTTGGTTCAGCCGGACAGGCTGAGAATGTTCGGCTGAACTGAAGCCAGCCGAAGCAAGCTAATGTACGGCTGATTTCAGTCGATGCCTTAGCCAGCTTTGTGAATAACCCTCTATATGTCTACAGCCAGCGTTAGAGTCTCTATCAAGTTTTTATTGCTGTCTGTCTCCCTTAAATTAGAACTGAAGCCACAACTTTTTTTTCGTTTTGGATTGAGTAAGGGAGGGTTGTTACCCCTGTCTGCATTTTCCATTGCCATCTGTGTCCTATTGGGGAGATTTTCTTTCATGTCCTTTCCGATATATAGCCATAACAGGAGGTTAGAGGAAATCCCTGCTCAGAGAAGGGGACCCCTGGTGGTCAACCGAATCACCAGAACTAGTGTTCCAATTTGAAGATAACCCCTCTTTTCCTGTTCTGGTGACAAAACAAATGTGTGATTTTCTTTCACTTTCAGTGATAAAAGTCACTAGGACAATCAGAGAGGGTGAATCTCCATAATAAGGACACAGCAATAAAAACCTAATCCATCCTCACTATATATATATGGCCTCAATTGCACTTTCAGAGACAAGTAATGCCACAAACCTTTGTGGGGCTCACTTGTGTTTCCCTGCTGTACAATATACCTGACATGAAGTTGTAAATGACAATGTATTTCATATATATTCTCTCATACTGAAACATTAAAACAAAAATTGGATGTGATAAGTAATAGTTGTCCTTCCTTCAAGTACCTTACCCACCAGGCCTACTTCAAACTTCTCTATTTGCTCATAGCAACCAAAAAGACTCTCCATTTCTTCAGTGCAGTACTGGAAACCTTTTTTGTTAGCTAAGGTTGGCAAATACTACATCGTAATCTATATCTCTTCTTTCTGTGCTCATACAATGGCTACTGTATTTCCTTTTCGACATTGTTAGCTAACAAGGTGTGTCATATTTACTAGACGATAAGCAGACAGAAAAAGAAAAAAGAGAAGTGCCTTGGGCCAAATGAAGAAAGCTCACAATGGATGCAAAATTCATAGTTTTAGGGAGCTTCAAGGTACATCACCCACATGCAGTAGTCACATCCGTTTTGTGGGCTGAGGCACAATTCCTAATAGTGTAGACTGCAAAGAACCCCAAAGCAATGGCTACAATAGATGGCCAAGTCCCCAGACATATAATTCATAAAGGATTATTTTTAATCACCAAGCCACAGTGCAAACATACTTCTTGTACTGTTTCCATGGAGACATGACCGGGATGCCTCTTGTATGTAGTGGTGATGGGATTCGCTCCATTCAGCCATCTGTACTGTGAGTAGCCTAAAACAAGATTCACAACTTGCGTTTGGGCAACCACAGTTGGTGTGAACCATGGCACTTAGAATGGCACCCCACCACACAACAGACCTGCATTTTGTGCACCATAAAGTACCGATATGAGCATGCTTTAAGGTGCACTAGAAAAAAAGTGCAAGGGCTTTAAATTTCAGAAATATTTTTTTTTTTGAGGGGGGAACTCTGAAATAGAAGCGTGGAAGATTAGTTTCCCTGCCAGCTTCTTAATTATGTCTGTGTCCCTGTTGCAGATTATTATTCACTTCCTGGTGAATCCATTGTCAGTAAGTATGGGGAAAGCACTCTTATGCAGGGTGATTATTAGTTATGCAAACTGGCTACTAAAATCACCAGCGATCAATCATGTGTTCTAAAGTGATTAATTGATCACTTTAGAACATATGGCAGGCAAAGGGTTGTGGCTTATGGTCAATTTTAGATGCTTGATGAAATTACTGATTGAAAGGCAGTAGCACGATGCTCCAAATTAACCACCACAATATTTTTTTTACTTTAATGGGTAACAGCGTTTTATCACAAGTTGTGATATAATCAACTAATTTCTAACAATTATAACACAGGAAGTGATAGTTTGACTCAGAAAGTAGTATTGTGGCAAGAAGGATGTTTGTGGTGGCCATATTGATGCTAGAGCTAGCACATGGGCAGTGATTGCAAGATGTTCAGTAGGGCACTTATTGCTGATACATAGAAGAGACCAGGCTTTTATGGCGAATTCCATCCAGCATACATGATCCAGAATATGATGGGGAAAATGTAGAAAAAGTCCAAAAAAGGATTGTTTCCCTATCTTAAGGTGCAAATGAGCTACAACAATGATACAAAAAGCGTCTACAGAAAGGAAGGAAGCACAAAACTTGACCTTCTACTTCTGCAAGTTCTGTAAAAAAAATTGCTTTGTAAAGATTGGTTGCTTAGTAATTGTGAATAATCCTGCATCAATAAAAATGCTAGCTCGGCCAATTTTTTTAATTGTGCAACTAAAAATTGCCCATTACTAAAAAAAGCGTTGAATAGCGGTAAAAACCCAACAAGGGTTCCAATCCTTCCCACTCTATCCCAAATCTGGACATTCACCTGACTTGAATTTGAAGACCATTTCAAAGGTAAGTGAAACACCATAGCAACCTAGAAGTTGTACAATTGTATATATCCGTTGCACTTCCACAAAAATCACTGTACTTCTTGTGTATTCAGAAAAGGTCCTGCATACACGTTATACAGAGGATGGAAAATGACTTATTTTTCTCATTAGCTGTGTGTGTTTTTGTCATAAATGCTCAAAGAAAGAAAGGCGTCCTTTTTACAAATATTTCCCCACACATCTCAGGGTACAGGGTTACAAAGTTCAGCAAAAGAAAACCAAAAACTTGTTTTGTTTCTTCCCATTACCATGCCCAGCTGGAAAGCTCGCCTCTGCGTATTCATCAAAAATAATGCTGCAAATTAGGTGATACTCCTCATTCTCAGTTCTCGCTTTAATTGGACTATTTATTAAAGAAGCCTTGGCTGCATAATACCAGTCAGCGAAAAGGACAATGTGCAGAACAAAAAAAGATGTGTACATTTTTCATAAAATAAGTAGCAGCTACGTATTTACTATGCAGAAGTATTTTAAGTTACAACAATCCGCCTTTTTTATTTAGGACCATTTCCAATAGTCATTAAAGGCAACTGCGCCAAGAGAAATATGCAGACTGCCATCTCTGAGCTACTTCTAAAAATGCTAATTGCATGGCTCTCTCTGGCTTTAGTATTGACCTGGCAAGATATGCAGATGAGGTATCCTTACATTACTTTTCTTTCTGAATGATTGTTCTAGGTCAGTGAAAAATTTGGAGCCAGACGCATCGAGGCAGCTAGTGTTTTAAAGGGAGATCAGCATTAGGAGTATTCATATATCTCCGGATGCTTACATGGAATTAAGATGCTGTACAGATTTGGCGCAGAGAACAAGAACTGTAGAACATGTCCAGCCAAACAAATTAAACGCTAACCAATCAGTGCAATTTCCCCAAAGACACTTGGGTTTCTATAAACACTGGCAGGGAACCGAAAATTGTAATGGCTTTTAAAAATATATTGAAACATTTTATTTTGTTAGTCCTGACCATTGCAAAGAACAATTGTACAATCCTTTTTACATTCTCTTGAAGAAAAACACGTTAAGTAAGAAATCTGGATTCGTTTTTAAGGCTAAACTTAAAAACTGTTGAAGGAATCTAACTGGTTGATCTGGGCAGCGCATATTTTGTCCAATTTGTATATGAGCTCTCCGCAGAGTAATAACATACTGAATTTTTATTTGAAGGAGTAACTTTCCTGAAACTCTTCTTAGCTCTTTCACAAACTAATAATTAAAAGTAAGCCCAGTGTTCAAGCCAATGGGGGTCAACTTTCTTGATAAAGTGAACCTCAAGTGTGGCCACTGGCCACTGGCATCACCAAAGGGCCACACATAATTTAAGTGAATGTAATGCTACATAAAGTTGTTGGAAAACTGCATGTAAACAACATGAGATAGTCAAAGACTATCTGCTTGCTACAAACAATGGTCAGAGACTGCAAACATGCTGTAGTAGTTGTTGGAGACTGAGGACATGCTTTAGGAGACATTTATAATCTGAGAATATGCTTCAGGAGACAGTTATAGACTGGCGACATGCTAAAGAAGACAGTCATAGACTGGGAACATGCTAAACGAGACAGTCGTACACTAGGGATATGATACAGGAGTTATTTACAGGCTGGAGACATGCTCCAAGAGACATGGTCATACATAAGACTGCTAAAATCACTGCTATTACAGGGTAATAGGGAAACAGAGACTCCTTTCTGTGGGGGCACTGGGGGCTAAACAGAAAGTGCCAAAAGACTGTAGGTTGGGCGTCAGGGGTCTAAGTAGCTACATAAGGCTGAGCTTATATTCACTACAGATTTTGAAAGGAACTTATACATCACTTTGCAGATCACTGGTTAAGGTGCACCACTAAGGATAGAAATATAGGAGCCGTCACTGAGTACTTGTTTTAAAGGTGTAGATTCCAGGACTGTCATCCTTACCCTGACTTAAGTAGCAGGTCACTGACATGGCAGGACTAGAGATTTGATTTTGAAGACTTCAGTGGCTGCAAGCTTGTTCCAGGTCACAGATTTAGGTCAGGTTATAAACTAAAGGCCACTATATGAAGACCATAGGCTTTGCCTTTAACAACATGTGAACTACCAAATTTCTGATCCCTAGGGTCGTTGTAAGTGAGCCATTTACAATTTAGCTATTAGTTATACTGCCCAACTGGCCAATAATGGTCATATGTATGAGTAAGCACAACCATCCTCAGTACAATACTAAAAGTTCAGAATGTAGGAATTAGGTTTACATGACCACATTTGTTTGTGTATGTGGCAACTGTTAGTCAGCTACAGACATTTCAGTCCCCACAATGTAACTTGGGATCTTTGCACCACAAAAAATATAATTTTTTATAACACTATCCTTAGCAAAAAAAAGAAAAAGGAGTTTTCAGTAAGGTATAGCCCTCTAGTACATTTTATGCAAAACAACTGAAATGTTATTTAAAAAAAACAGACCCATTTACAAGTCAGCCACATGCACAGAAGTCAACAGCATTTTTAATTATTATTTGAAATATTGGCTCCGCAAGCTGCTGAATTTTTGTGTGCCTACATTTATTTGTTGCCTTCTATTGTTTTATTTCCAGCTATTAAAATGAGCAAATAATAAAAAACAGATCCAGAGAAGAATTGTATTGGAGCAGAGAAATTCCCACACTGGAGTTGCTAAAAAAAAGCTGCTGACAAAATGAACAACATCTGCCTGATTCACAAGAGTGTTAAATGAAGAGAGCTGTTGATTGAGGAGAATCTGTAGTAAGCGGGAACATTGAATGACAAGCCTCAAGAATATTATCCATCACAAGAAGAAATGTAAACAATCTAACAATCGCCCATCTCAAAGAACTAAGCATTGTCTTACTGTATCAGACCATGTGATGTATAAACCATTCATTATTAGAACCAAAGAACAATGCTAGTTTAATAATGCATGACTCCAGCAGGATTATTCGTTTTTAACTGATAGGACTAACCAAAAATTTTACTGAAGTAGAACTCCAGCTAAAACATTGCTACACTACTTTTTTTTCATTCCATTGCCTTGATGCTGCTTCCTCTGTGGCAGCAGGAATTGTTCTAAATGTGGGTTGCCAACTCATCCCTTTAAAACTGACCACATGTGAATTACACAGACCCTATGGCCAGTGGCACAAGAATCGCCATAGCGACCTAGGCGGCCGCTATGGGGCCCGGGGCACAGGGGGCCGACCAGGACATTTCCCTGATGCCGTGCGGGCCACCTGTGTCGCTATGGCATCTCAGGCTGCTGGCAGTCACTGGCGGCTGTGAGGAGGAGCTCGCCGCTATTCACATCACTAACAACCTGTTCCTCCTCGCAGCTGCTGAGTCAGTGACAACCAACAGCTGCGGAGGAGGTGGCTGGGCCCATCGTTGGCAGCGATGGAGGAAGCGGGGACAAACGATGGAGGAGGTGGGCCCAGTGACGGAGGAGGCTGGGCCCGCCAGCGATTGTTATCTCTCTTTCATGTTTCAGAATGATGGGAAGTATAGCTGTGGGAACACTCTGGGCACGTTAAATGATTTGACTATGTAATCACTATATAGGCAAGTTTTACAGCAACTCTATCTGCAGTGCCGTATGACATTGAGTAAAATGTCAACATTTCCCAAAGGAAAATGCCTATGCTGATATAGCCAACCAAGACAGCTGATGAATATGCCTACTATACAAATGGCGTTATTGATTGGTTATTTGGTATCTTTCAAAGCAAAGCTATGCTGTCTTAGGCCAATGTAATTTTTTATCTACAATCGTTGCTAAAACTGAAATTGCCAGACATGGCAACGAAAGAAAAACAAGGCATGCCATGGCTCCGCATGGCTTGATTGTATCAGGAGATATGCCCTGTCATTTACATGATGGGGTATTTACACATATGTGAGGGCAGAGTTGATAGAAGACATTTTTCTTCCACATGAATGTCGAAAACATGTTCTATAAATACATAAACAGCTGTTTCGCAGACCCTCGTCTGGCACTGGGAGACGGAGGCTAAAGTCCTAAGTGCCTGGATTTAGTGATCTGGCTCCTAGTATACACACTGTATCCAGGGTCTATGGATAACTAGTCTGTAACAGTACCTTACACACCAAGATATGACACTAATCCCTTCACACACATCCAGAATGCTAGGTTTGGCTCATGTGACTTCATTGACTGACAATACCTGACCGGCATTTCTCTCCTGAAGCTGCCACCACTTTCACTGCTGGTTTTTGCTGGCTGCAATAAAATAGTAGTTACGCAAGTTTGAAAAACCTAATGCTATTTTCAAATGCAAAGCGTACAAATATTACAGCTTGTTAAAGGAGAACTATGAGGTGAGTGCTTTTCACTCATCCTCATAGGGGTCTATAATGCTTTTCAATGGGAAAATTCTTTTTTTTTTTTCTGTTCTGACATCGCTCGTGTCAGAATAAAGAAAAAAAGACACAGCAGTGTTTCTCTCCTGGGCAACCTGGAGCGGGAGGCTCCCAGAGCGCCCGGGAGAGGGTTTTTTTTTTCTTGTTTTTTTTTACAGCAGCAGAGCCGCCGGACAATAGGAAACTATTTGGCGGAGCTAGCTGTCACTGCTAGCTCCGCACAATCGTTTTCTATTTACTTTTTTCACTCTTTTTCTGTTCTGCTCGGTCCCTCTGAGGGACCGAGCAGAACAGCCGAGCCGAATGCCGCTCAGCGGCATTCGGCTATTCACTCACTGCTGTTCGGCATCCTTAAGAATAGCCCGAACAGCAGTGAGAAGCCTGCCGGAGGTTCGGCTAGGCCGATCCAGATGTTGGATCTGCTGAGTCGAACTCCTTCTGCACTTCGGGTTGGCCGAACATGCTAAGCATGTTCAGCCGACCCGAAGCCACGCGAAGCAAGCCGATGTACGGCTCACTTCACTTCAGATCGGTCATTCACTCGGCTGCCCTCGGCAGCTTAGTGAATAGACCCCATAGTTCTAGCCGACCTGTGACAATGAAACTGTTACAGGTCGGCTCAGTAGATCGGGAAGTGAGCGAACACATACCGGCGTTCGCTCACTTCTCGATCCTGTCACGGCTCTCTGTCGTGACAGGGGGTTCCTGGATTGCCCCCTCCCCGCTCCGATCCTCCAGCGATGGGGAGGGGATGGGTACAGCTGGCTCTGCCTCTAGATAGGCAGAGCCAGCTGTCACTCACACAGCTGGGCGGATCCAGACATAATTGTCGGGATCCGCTTCAGCTGCGGCGTCTCAGTATACCGCAAGCTTAGGGTGACGGGAGGACGCTAGTTTGTGTCCTCCTGTTACCCTAAGGAGAACTATGGGGAAAAGCCCTAACCCCATAGTTCTCCTTTATTAATAAAATTATCGCTATTTGTTTTCTCAGTTGTGCAGTCATCATTCTGGTATTTTATTGATGCCAAGAAGGAGAGAAGTGCTATACTTGTGCAGCAGGTGCCATTGGACTTTGTACATTTAGATACAATATGGACACTATTCTGCAAAAAAAGACAAATATGCAAGTAGCTGAACCTGAGAAGGCCATTAAGGAAAAATATTTTTTAAAGGTATAGTTCCATCTTAAAGAGACCTTGTTATTTTGCCCTAATTGGGCAAAAAGGAGTGTCTGCTGACAACCACCCTCTTATCAAAGTATACTCACCATTCCATGCTCCCTAGCTGCCTCCTGATTGCAGGTGTCCAACGTCTCCAGTTGGTGCATGTGTCAGATGTTATCCAGGTGGATGACATCACTGTCCCTCCCAATATGACAGTGTTTGTTGATTGACTGGTCAAGCCAAAGCGCTGTTACTAGGGGCAGGATACATGTTCCATATACCTGGAAACCTGATGAAACAAGGTGGCAAATATTCTCAGATTGGAATGTTTAACATGCTAAGAGAGTGGGCTATCAGCAGACACATGTGACAGTGTCTCTTTAATTTACCTCTGTCCACTATGGACACTGGGGGAACAATGAGGGATGCAGAATTGTCATTTCAACACATATCTGTGCTGGGACAAGGACTTCTAGTACACAAAGTGCCACATTGAGCCCTCCCAAACTTTGGTAGAAAAGTTGTACAAAAGCGTCCCAATCAATTTTACATTAAGAACTGTTTCCAACAGTTCTGCCAAGATGTACATTTTTTCAATGAGGACATAGATATCAATATCACACAGAAAAAAGTAGTCAATGTCCATATAAATATTCTACAGATACTAAATTTAGAGTGACCAAAGACAGACAGGGAAGGATAGAGGGTATATCTCATCAAATCATTGGCACATCATGCCAGGATCTATTGCAATTCATATCAGCCCATCAGCTGCACTTTCAAACATCACATTTCTACACAGATGAGTGAAAGATCGGGTCTGTTCACAGCTGTAAAATCTCTCTGAGTGATAACAAGTGCCTCTGGCTGCCAATGGTGGTCATTATCACTCCTTAAGAGATTGAAAGTAGTCTAATTATCACAAATAACACTCAAAATTGAGAGCACTGCAGGAGGTCAGTGAAGAAGCAGACTAGAAAAATGGCAGAAAAATCAGCAAAGAAAGTATCACAGGTTATTTGTGTCAAGGTTCATAAGTGGTCTCATAAGTGAATTTCTAAGGTGCCCATACACCTTGCGATTATCGTACGATAATCGCGGGAGATCCCGCGATCGTACGATAATCGCGGGAGATCCCGCGATCGTACGATAATCACAAGGTGTATGGAAGGCGTGCAACCGTTTTTACTGTACGGTCGCACGTCTTTTGTCGACCCAGCATGCTAGAAACCCCGCCGAGAATCATACGATTGTGGGCGGGTTTCTAGCCTGCTCGTTCGACAACTGCGGAACGGGCCGGTGTGCGCACGCGCACACTGCCCGTTCGGCATTGCGGTAATCGGTCCTCAGCGGGGTGGGCTTTCGATGATCGCAAGTACGATCTGCCTGTCCAAGATGGGCAGACTGTACGAGCTTTTAATTAGCTTACGACCATCGCAAGACACCAGTCTTGCGATGGTTGTAAGGTGTATGGGCACCTTTATTCTCTTACTGTTTTGTCACAAGGTTGAGTGAATCCTGGATTAAGCTATATTGATTCCAGATAATATATCT
>NW_017306325.1:818237-827546 GCF_000935625.1 Nanorana parkeri
TATATATATAATACAAACACACACTATATTACCAAAAGTATTGGGACGCCTGCCTTTACACGCACATGAACTTTAATGGCATCCTTAGTCTGTAGGGTTCAATAATATTGAGTTGGCCCACTATAACAGCTTCAACTCTTCCGGGAAGGCGTCCACAAGGTTTAGGAGTGCACAAGTTATATATTTTTTCTTTTGCTCAGGTATATACTTTTACTGCAGAGTAGTAAGTGGAAAGGCCCAGAACCGGCTGACTTTACAAAATAACAAATCCCTTGTTAGGTAAACAATTTACATGTACAGTATGTGTTTCAGACATTTATATAACTGTTTGCCAGATCAATGCTGCTTAATATTCACTGAACAATATTCACCTCTCCCATGTTATGCAATGCACATCTACTAATGGAAAACAAACAAATAAAGACTGGCACTTCAAAGATCATTTTCTGCGATAACTGACACTGTAAACAGTTACTGCACCATAAACAAGTATTCATCACCATAGACCTGTTCCTGGAAGTTATGGGCATTTCTATGGGATTAATTACATTCAGCTAGGCCTGCAGGAACACAGCTGCTGCATACTCTTACCCAATGGACTTACTAAATGGTTTCTGTCTGACTATACATTGAAAAGGGCCAAAAAGATCACAACTTTCTTTCCATGTTATTGAGATAATAATGATGGTGTATCAATTATTTCTCAAAGAGTCCCTCAGTGCAGTTTAGGAATAAAGTCTAAAAAAATGATCTTTAAAGTGTACCAGTGCTGAAATCAAATAACTAAGAGAAGAGTTAAAAGCAAGCATCAAGGTGCTCAATATGCAAACCCATTCCTCAATGTGACCTTCCTTATGAATATTAGCGGCTCAGGGGACTGTATTGAGAGATGTTAGGAGAACTCTGACCACAAAATTGTGCCTAAAATTTAGCAAATATGGATGTATATGCTGTTCCTAATGACTAAAAGGGGAATTGTGAGTTCCTGCACTGGCATTTTTTGTATGAAAAAGTAGGGTTACATACAGTATGTTGTACTCATGGTTTCTCTGGTATTTCTTTTTTGAAACTATGGAAGTATCATGTGAACTTTGACTGAGACATAACACACACACACACACACACCACACACACACACACCACACACACACACACACTATATGTTTGGTATGTGTTCTCATTCCCCATACCTTGAAATAAGCAGGATTATACACAGAACTCTACAGGCACCTTCTAGTGGTTATCATAGATGCTGTGTGCTCATAAAGGACTAACGTTGGGTACACATTGGACAAAATTCGTACCATGTGTACACTGCTTAATTGAGGGACATATTTTTAAAAAGTTAATTAACATACAATGTCCTGGGGTCTTTAAAGGAGAATTCCATGCAAAAGTGTTCATATCCCTTGCAGTGGGGCTACCCCCATAATGCAAGGGTTAAGTGCTTGTTTTTATCTAGGTGCTAAAAAGTTATACTCACCCAAACCTCAGAGCCAGCTCTCTGCTACTGAAGCCTTCCTCCTCCTACTCAGCACAATTGGATTGTTCCACAGTGTCCTCACATCTAAACACTGTGTATATAACATGATAATTTACAGGACTATCGACTGCTGCAGAGGTGCAGGACAGAGGCTGGAAGGACCGCTCTAAAAGCAAACTGGCTTGGAGGATCGGGTGAGGATAACTTTTTTTAACTTAGACAAAAACAAGCAGTTAACCCTTGCAGTGTGGGGGTAGCCTACAGTCTACAAGTGATAATGAAAGACAGGGCTAATTATATGAAACAAAGCTCCCTCAACCCCCTTAGTCATTGAGAACTAAGCTGGAGTTTGCAGAAACATCATCGTAAAATGGTAAACTGCAATTTATAAATATTTTGAGTTATGCTATGTGATTGAGAACATATAACACATATAAATTTGCTGTTATCCCAATTTGGCTGCAAAAGTGGAAATGCATTCTATCGTAAACCAGAGGGTACAAATAAGTGTTAACCCTGTCACCTCCAGGTGTCTGCTTTTCACTTCTTTTGTCCTGTAAAGTGACCTGGGTCCCCAGTAATACCAGAGCACTCTGATATGCAAATAGTGATGATCCCTTGTGATCACTGACTCAGGTCACCATTTTTCTCACCTAACTATGGGTTAGTGAAAAAGCTTTGATGGGTCAATGGGGCAGTACAGGTGGCAGGAGGGTGTAGCAACTGCAGAAGATGATGACAACATGCATATCAGAGTGCCCCGGATCGCAGGGCCTGGTTGATGGGTCAAAATCTGGTCTTTTGTGTAGATGATTTTGAGGCAAAAGCAAATGCCAACCTTCAGAAACATCATATTATAGTAAAGAGAAACTGCAAAGTAAGTATAAAAAGCTTTACTTGGTGTGCTGGCTGCTGTTTTGTATTTAATTTCCAATCCATAATACTATACATAATATTACTTTCTTACTGTGATGTGTAGCAAAGACAGACATTTCTAAAAATAAACACTTCCAAGTGTCTGTGGTGCCTGGAACAATTCCCGACGACAGACATTACATTGTTAAGAAGATGTATGCTTCCTACCCAGTAAAATATATCCTCACTTGCCTGGGTTTACATTTTATGCCTGCTGCGAGATGCAGGACATAATTTAGTGGCATTGCTAGCAGATAAAACACTCAGGGAGAGATATGACACATCACCACCAGGAAGGCCCCTGCTGTGGGCTCATCTAGTCACTCACTTAATCCCTAGGTGCAAAAAAAGATATACCGGGATTTTCTTAAAGTAGCACTTCAAATTCTTTTCAGCATTCACAATAATTACACAAAACATTGCAATAGATGCACTACTGTTTAGTTGTCATATAAAGAATGTAAGAAACTGCAATAATATATTTTCAAAATTCAGTAATGGAAAGTAAACAGTCACATACCACATTACCACAGTCATTTTAGTTAAGATCGGTAATATCGTTTGTTTGTATAAATTACTGCACTTTTCACATCCTCATTTTCTCTTTGAACTGCTTATTAAAGTGGAAGTAAAGTCAATAAAATAAACAAAATGTTAGGCAGATGGAACATTTGACAGAAAAGACATGCAAAGTGTCTTTTACCAAAAAAAACAAAACAAATTGTCTCTCCACCAGAGAGAAACAGGAGCCATGCAGTGTACATACCTAGCTCATTCACGGAATCTCTAAAATGCCACGTATGGGCTGGGTGCCCGGGAGGATGTAACTCTTGACTGCATGCGCCATGCAGTGTATACACTCAGCCCAATCATGGCATCTCTAAAACACCATGAATGGGCCGGGTGCCCAGGAGGATGTAACTCTTGGCCACATGCGTCATGTAGTGTACACACTCAGCCCATTCATGGCATCTCTAAAATGCCATGAATGAGCCGGGTGCCCGGGAGGATGTAACTCTTCGCCACATGCGTCATGTAGTGTACACACTCAGCCCATTCATGGCATCTCTAAAACGCCATGAATGGGCCGGGTGCCCGGGAGGATGTAACTCTTGGCCACATGCACCATGTAGTGTACACACTCAGCCCATTCATGGCATCTCTAAAACGCCATGAATGGGTCAGGTGCCCAGGAGGATGTAACTCTTGGCCACATGCGTCATGTAGTGTACACACTCAGCCCATTCATGGCATCTCTAAAATGCCACGTATGGGCTGGGTGCCCGGGAGGATGTAACTCTTGGCTGCATTCGCCGTGCAGTGTATACACTCAGCCCATTCATGGCATCTCTAAAATGCCAAGAATGGGCTGGGTGCCCAGGAGGATGTAACTCCTAATCATATGCGCAGGAGTTACATCATCAGTAGCCACCCAATGGCTGAAGCGGACTTCTGAAAACATGGAAGTGTCGGTGGTGGAGGTGGCGGTGGTGGGGAACAGAGTGGGGCCGAACATCGATCCGACAGAGCTGTGCATACTTGCACATTAGGCCAAAAAACACATTTACAAAGTGGTTTACTTCTACTTCAAAGGAAGGCAGGCTAGAAAAAAGTTCCCCTTGCAGGCGTATCTCCTACTACTCGTTTTGTCTAAAGGGATAAGAATAAGGTGAAACACTCACCTTAGTACTCACTCTTGCAGGCTTCCTCCTCTTCAGAAGACCCATCTGCCAAAGCTGTTTCTCTTCACTGCCCGACCGGTCACAGCTCTTGAAGCTATTATGTGCAATGCAGGATCAGCGTTCCTGCATTGTACATGAGGACACTAAGGGGTTGCCTATATCCCGGGAGCATTGGGGCTGCAGCACCCGGCACCCCCCCCCCAAAAAAAATGGATTAAGTGCTTGTTTTCATCAAGGAACAAAAATAACAAAAAAAACATGTGTTACAGTGCTCCTTCCAGCCTGTCTCCTCCTCCGCTGCAGTAATAGTATGTTCCTCAGTGTCCTCACATCCTATACAGTGTATAGAATGTGATGACTCAAGGATCCTGGTAGGGCTGCAACAACTAATCGACATAATCGATTATAATCGATTATTGAAAAAGTTGTCAACTATTTCAATCATCGATTAATCGGCTTCCGATTGGTTGCCCCTGTTCACGGCTCCACACACGCTGCGTGCCACACCTCCTCCCCACCTCAGACCCGCCCGCATCCATGCTCCACACGCCACGCCTCCTCCCTGCCTCACGCTCACTGCCCGCCCAAATCCACGGTCGGCACAGGGACGCAGGGAGAAGTAAGGAGGAGCAGGTGTGGGCGGATGACAGCCGCCGATAGACAGGCCCCATCTCAAAAACTGGTTGCTGGAAGACTGCTCAGGTAAGCCTGCACTTTCCCCACATGGTGCTCTATCATCTATGGCTGGGATAGTGGGATTTGTATTCCTCTATAGTTGATGGTCAATTGTGCAGTATATTATACAGACCAATGTAACATCAGCTATAGAGGACTACAAATCCCAGCAATACATTATACACTGTATGTATAATGTATTGCTGAGATTTGTTGTATTCCTATATAGCTGGTGGTATTCTGCATTGCGCTGTACTATTGCTGGGATTTGTAGTCCTCTATAGCAGGTGCCATTCTGCATTCATTGCTATATAATTTTACACTTTTCATTTCACTATATTGCACACCACACTATCTTTTTTTTCTTTTTTACTTCCACCGCTCCAAGCTTGCTCCTGTGATGGACTGCAATCTCAATACAAACTAGTAGTCCCATCACCGGAGCCATTTTTAAAAATGTATTTTATTTTCTATCCGATTAACCGATTAATCGAACTTAATAATCGGCTAACTAATCGATTTTGAAAATAATCGTTAGCTGCAGCTCTAGATCCTGGAGTGAAGTGGGAGCGACGCTGGAAGGACTGATCTAAAAGCCAGGAGGTTACGAGGATCAGGTGAATATAACATTGTTATGTTTCTCCCTAGATGAAAACTAGCACTTAACCATTGCCATGTAGGGGATAGCCTCACTGCAAGGGTAAGAAAAATTTGTTGTTATTTAAAACAATTATTGGCACCTAAAGCATACATGTGCTATGGTGTGATGTGGTGCTTTTCTTTTTGAATGGAACCCCAACACGTGGGTGGCAACACACTAACGCATGGTTCGCTGCCAGAAAAGGTGCAGGTTACATTTTTGAGTCGTTGAGGTGCATTGCCAGCACATTCATTTTCAATGACATGCCTAACGCACCGCACATTAATGTACAGTGTTAACGCCCATGTGTTACTGCAACACACCCTAGCCTAAAAGATTCTACAAGGTAAAATTCTCACCTGCCTCATGTTAGGAATGACCCCGGCTATATCTTAAACTGGTCATACACTATACATTCTCTGTACAATCTCCTTTAGCTTTACTAATATACACTATATTGCCAAAGGTTTTGGGACATCTGCCTTTACACGCACATGAACTTTAATGGCATCCCAGTCTTAGTCCGTAGGATTCAATATTGAGTTGGCCCACCCTTTGCCGCTACAACAGCTTCAACTCTTCCGGGAAGGTCGTCCACAAGGTTTAGCAGTGTGTCTATGGGAATGTTTGACCATTCTTCCAGAAGCGCATTTGTGAGGTCAGGTACTGATGTTGGATGGGAAGGCCTGGCTCGCAGTCTCCGCTCTAATTCATCCCAAAGGTGTTCTATCGGGTTGAGGTCAGGACTCTGTGCAGGCCAGTCAAGTTACTCCACCCCAAACTTGCTCATCCATATCTTTATGGACCTTGCTTTGTGCACTGGTACGCAGTCATGTTGGAACAGGAAGGGGCCATCCCCAAACTCTTCCCACAAAGTTGGGAGCATGAAATTGTCCAAAATGTCTTGATATGCTGTTGCCTTAAGTGTTCCCTTCACTGGAACCAAGGGGCCAAGTCCAACCCCTGAAAAACACCCCCACCAAACTTTACACTTGACACAATGCAGTCAGGCAAGAACCGTTCTCCTGGCAACCGCCAAACCCAGACACGTCCATCGGATTGCCAGACAGAGAAGCGTAATTCGTCACGTTTGGAGGTTTGTAGTTATTGACTCTGCAGACAGTTGGCGACTTCTGTGCACTATGCGCTGACCCCGCTCTGTCATTCTACGTGGCCTACCACTTCGTAGCTGCGTTGCTGTTGTTCCCAGTTGCTTCCACTTTGTTATAATACCACTAACAGTTGACCGTGGAATATTTAGTAGCAAGGAAATTTCACAGAACATCTGAATCCAATGATTTGGAGGGGTGTCCCAATACTTTTGGCAATATAGTGTATATGTAATATGAAGAGAAACCTAAAGAAATAATTCAATTAGTATCAAACCAGGCAGTGCCTTCTAATACATAGTTTCTGGAAGATCTAAAGGTGATACAATCAGATTGTATGATCTGCCTTATTATCTCCTCAGGCTAAAGGATGGGGACATACCTCTGAAGCAACCACAAGGACCTGAACTGACAGCACTTAAAAAAAAAGTTTACAATGCAATTTACTGTTACCGTTTTATGAGAAGATTAGATTAACTCACTCTAAGCCCTCATTACAGGATGTGAAACATGAATATTGGGAAAATCCATTGTGAGTCATGTCTCCTGAAACACAGATATTTTTTTTTCTTTTTAAGCTGCGGTTAGGATGGCATCTGAGTGACAAGGTAGGGAGGGAAGCTGTGGAACAATTAAACATGTCTTTTACTGTGAACGAGACATTTATAAGCATGTTGCTGGTGGAATATCTCACACGGGACTGTTCTATATCACCGCCATACCGTCAGCTGCCGACCTGTACAAATAAAATCAATGGTCGTTCTCATGTTTATTCGATTGTTTTGTGAGATCGTCATCCTAACCCGGTTTGTGATGGCCCTTTGCAGCGCTGCATGACAGCAAAAGCTAGCAAGCCATGCTAAGTGGAAATCTCGAATCACTTCATGTTTCACCTCCTGGGGGAATAATACTGTTTTTTCTTTACTTCTACAAACAGCATCCCTCCACATAGCAGGAGGACCTCCTACTGGTGTATCTGATTTATCCTCCCACATAGCCTCAGAAAACAAATCAGTACAATGCCTCTGGGTAATCCACAGTCACACCTGTTATATATCTAGATGCAAGCCCATACTACAGAACGCAAAGAAGACATCCAAGTAACTGATGCATCAAACAATATTGCATGGATCTATGTAAATGGGAATTTGTGTTCCTTCTATGTAATAAAGGCCCTTTAAAGCTTGACTCCAGGCAAATGTAAAATATAGAAGCTTGGTATGTATTCATAAATCATTCATTGTATTTTTGAAATGCAACCAGATAAGCGCCTGAATGTGCCTCTTGCAATTCCCTGAACCACTCACAAAGAAGGAGGTAGGGGCAGTGCTGAGAGCCAATCGGGTGTGCTTCATGCAAATGTGTTAAGAAGAAACATGCTTATAGGAGTAGAGAGCAGACTGAGCAGAGTGACAACCTCATCAGTCTGCTGCTGCTTTTCATTAGGCTGAGTGAAGGTAGAGAGAGGATACCAGTGTATTCCTTAACTGTAGTAGTGTAATCTGCCTGGCTGTGTGATAAAGTTGAGTAAATCTCAGGAACTGATGAACAGAAACACAAATGCTCTGGCAAGTAAGACAGTTCCCAGATATATATTTCATCTGTGCATTTAGCTGTTTTCCTGGAATTTCACCTTTAAATGTGCATGTTCTTCAGTTCTCTTCAAAGGCTAACAGCTTAGATAATTAGTATTCTCTGGCACAACATACTAATTACAGGGAAGTTGTAGTTGTAGCTGTTTCAATGATTTACAGTACGTGTGAGGGCAGAGAGCAGTGTGAGGTTAATCATCTTATCAATGTGTATTTCTGTGTCCCATTGTGGAGACTTTCCTTTAAGCTGGCCATACACTGGTAGGTTTTCATGCAAACATTCATATGAAAAACTCGTCAGAACATTTCATAATGTCATCTGCTGAATGACATTAAAAATTTCAATTTTTTTTAACATTCGATTTTGGGATGAATGGAGTTTTGCTAACAAAATTGATCGCTGAACCCCATTAACTATTAGAAAATCAAGCAAACTTTCCAAAAAACAGTTTGTCTCTAACACAATTCAAATTGTATACCCAGCTTTACTTTCTCAATGGGAGATTTCTCCATTTCTGTTACATCCCTAAAATTTAGGATTTCCCATCTTCATCAAGCCCTTCTGGCCTGGACAAAGGTCAAATCTTTCAATCTTTTGGGATTAGGGTGATGTTATTTCTTGTGTTTTTGCTGAACTTTATTTTGTATTCTTATATTTAACTTAAAGTGGAGCTTTGCCCCCTTTCACTAAAAATCACCTCAGCATGTAGCTGAATAATTAGTTAAAGAAACATGCAGTATTTTTCTTTTACTCACAATTACAGTTTTTCTACTTTCTGGTTCTCTTGGGCATTAGTGATGTAATCGTGCCCCAGCATTGTATACTGGGAAGATTACATCAGCAGAGCATTGCTGGGAAATCTCATCTGTAATCTCCCAAGGCATTTTCCTCCCCACGATGTGCATGTCCTAGTCACATATGCCAGAGGGCCAGGTAAAAGGAGATATATCAATCTGCCCTTAGTTAAAATGGGTGCTGTGAGAAGACTGGGGAAGAAAAGAAAAACAAGGTATCCAAAGAATACAAAGCCTGCAATTATCTAGAAGTATCTGTTTATTGATTGTCATTACTAACCATTTCTAAAAGGTGTATATGTTGCCATTTCAAAGATATAGGTAAAGTTCCTCTATAAGATATATATATAGCATAAGATGTCTCTCTGTCATAAAAAAAAAAAAAAAAGAAAAAAGGAAAGACAACCCTGTCCATACA
>NW_017306325.1:828572-829571 GCF_000935625.1 Nanorana parkeri
AATTATTCACAAAAAAAAAAAAAAAAAGAAAATAGGAGAGACAACCCTGTCCATACAATCTAGAGCAGTGGTTCTCAACCTGTGTAACCTTAGGACCCAAATTTGTCCTCGGTCATTATGTCGCGACCCAAGTTGCACGGCAGTGTGTGCTGCTGTGCTGTGACAGAGCTCCATCCATATGTGCATTGCTTGTACAGCTCCCATGTGCGCCTGTAGAGGTGCCGGGAGCCAGAATATGATGTCACTCCAGCCCAGGTACCTCTAAGGGACATGTGAGGGAGCTATAAGCAAAGCATGTATGGATGGAGCTCCCTTGCGGCCATACCCCCAGTGCATCCCACCTCAAGCTGACACTGGGCAGCATATTTTGAATGGCTGCTCAGCGTAAGAACTGACAGTGCTGTGCTATGGGGGAGGCTGATGAGCCTATCACCTAGAAAAGTAGAAGGCATGCGGCGACCCACTGAACACGGGGTCGCGACCCACTTTTGCGTCACGACCCACCAGTTGAGAACCAAGGATCTAGAGGGATAAGGGAAAGAGATGAAAATTAGGGAGTGGATGAAAACTGCAGTGCTAGATCAATGACTTGGGAGGATATCTTAACTCTGATTTTTTGCTTGCCTTAAGAAGTGGATTTTAAAGTAAATCTGTCACCTGGGCAACTTGAAAGGACCAAATGATAAAAAAAAAATCATAACCACGTGGGTGAAACAAGAAAAAAAAAAAGCTGGATTCCCTTTCTCGAATCTCCCCTGCCGGCTACTGTATTCTGACAGCCAGTAGACACTGCTCTTAGAATACACTAACAGTGACTGCATCTGACTCGCTACAGCCACTGTTCGGCCAATAACTTTCACTTTTTCCCGGTCAAAATTTGAGCAGTGTATGGCCAGCTTTAGAGTAGAAGTTTAACTGCGTTCTCTATGCAATAAGCAGGATGGAAAACTTAAATTTTTAAAATTAATAAACAGACGTATACTCATATACTATATATAT
>NW_017306325.1:830647-858625 GCF_000935625.1 Nanorana parkeri
TATATATATATATATACATGTATGTGTATGTATATATATATAATATATATATATATAATATTAGAACACAAAATGTAGGTAAACACACCACATACTTCTATTTATTACTGCAAACAATCATTTAACATGATTAATACTTTGAATCTTAATAAACTTTGTTAAAAATCTATGTAATAAAAACTGTAAAGTAATGTTCTGCATGCTTCTTTTCCCCAAATAAGAACCTGATTGTAAACACTGCCAAATCTGATAAGGTATATGAACTTGATAAAGAATGCAGTGGCAAACAATAGACTGGCCCAGACTATTTAGCTGTTAATAGGCATTTAGTCAGTGTCCCTATAAAGGCTGTCAGGGATGTTTGCTTTTGGTGGTAAGGCCAACCCTGCAGAACAAGTGAATTAGCTATTGACAGTAAGCTAATTCAGGTTCAGAGGTCTATTAACTCGTACAAGCATTTCATGTACAAACACAAGGCCTTTGTAGACACATTCAACATCTGTCTTACTATTAATTAGAACCTTTAGCCTGACTGATGACAGGTCTCTTTTAACTGTTCTAGTCTGAGCCGCAAATGATAGTAATTAGTCTCTGCCTTCTCAGTGACTGTATGTTCATGTGTTTCTACCTATAACAAAATAAATTCATGAAATACTGGACTACATACTGAAATAATTCACCAGTGATAATACCGTGTGCACAAATACAGTACTATGAATATGTGTGCCTAGCACTTTTGCTTATTGAAAAATCTGGTAGATAGTGAGATAATCCAGATTAAGCATTTACAGAATGTATGCCTTGGCCAGGAGTGGACAAATAAATAAGGGATTTAGGAGGCAGCCTGTCCAACCCAGGAGCCAGCAGGATTATTGGGGAGCCAGCTTCATTGAGAACAACTAGAGAAAAGTTGGGCGCCAGCTGTATATTTTGAGATGCATTGGCTAGCTGACTTCTGGGATTTAATCAACCCTGGCCTAGGCACTGTGTTCCTGAGTTTGGCTCTCATTCGGGACAGCATTTGCATGTGTAAGTATGTACTGCATGTTCAAAGGTACCTATAGACATAAAAAGACAGATGACTGGATTGCAATGGGCAATGACATGTCACGCACTGCTCTTCTCCTCCTCTCTGCATAATAATGAAACCCAAATGTTAGTCCACGCCAAGCAATTCATGTTTATGGGAGGGCCAACTAAGAACAGAGGCTGCCCTCTTATGTCATTGACTGATTGCCTGCCTGAATCTTAATTAATAAACCAAGAACAGATTATCAGGAGGATACTATTTCAAAATAAAGAGCTGCAAAAAACACTGTACATAAGAAAAGCTAAAATATAGCTCAGAATCTGACAACCCTTCGGGCTAGGTTCACACCTAGTTGATTTATCGCGTGGCTTGAGTCGTGCGATATCGCGCAAAACACAGATTTGCATTGAAGTCAATGGAGGCTGTTCACACCTTTGTGGTTTGTCGCGTGGACGAAATCGCCTGTTACACAAAAAGGTGCAGGAGCTATTTTCGGGCAGTTGTCGTGCCGTTGTGGTTCAATAGACATCTCTATGCATGGTCGCACCGTTTTCAAAGAAAAGTCGTGCAAACGAAAACGCGCAACAACCGTGCAAAAACTGCTCACCAGCTCAGTCGCCTAGGTGTGAGCCTATTCAAAATATTGTGACTGTACTCATGAGTTCTGCTTTTGTTAGCCAAATGTATGCCTAGTTCTTACAATGGGTTACTACATTACTTCACTTAGGGGTGTTGCAAGGGTTCTTGATGGTGAAGTTATCACTCCCTAGTGCTGAAATGTGCTAGCAATGACAGATGAATTGATACCCCTGCACACTCTGGACAGTTTGCATTCTTGGCCAACCCACAGATCTATACAGTTCCAGGTTTCAGGAGGTGTAGCTACAGTCCATATGATCATGCTTGGGTTTTTGCACTCTGAGTGAAAACACTTTCAGAATAACACTCCGTACTATAAGTGAAAACACATTTAGAAGTCATTGTATACAACTTCTGGGAGATTTATATTGTGATACCATACTGTTGTCCATGAAATAAAAATGCATATGCTTTTTAAGTATCCTGCACTCCCACAATGACCACAGGGCGAGATGAATTTAAACAGACAAAATATACCCAGCGCAGGATGTACTAGAGAGGATTTTCAGACCACAACAACCAAAATCTCTGTAAACTGATATCTCCGTCCTAAATCCCATGTTATTCTATGGGACTGAATGAGAAAGCTCTGAGGTTCTGCAAATATTTTACATAAGAAATTCTTATTGTCAAGTAGAGTGTATGGAGACATGAGAGAACAGCATTTCCCTACTTATAAAACACCAGATATCTTGCTTACTTTGAAAATACCATATGCTAGATTTCCCAGAAATAATAAGGTCCCTTCGCTGACTTATACTCCTCAACCCAGATTTGACCTAATACACTTAAGCTTACCATACACCTATAGATTTTCTGCAGATTTTCTATGATCAGATGGAAAAAGTGCAACAGATTCCTCCATCTACGCTAAACTGTGTGGATGGAGGAATCTCCCACTGGGCCAAGCTTCAGTATCTTGCTAGTCGTCCCCGCTGTCTGTCAAAATACCTGAACAATCTGATTGGATGCAGGCATTGTTCACGTGTTTTAAGAGCCAGCGGGGTCGACTAGCAAGATACTGAAGCTTGTCCCAGTGGATGATTCCTCCATCCGCACAGTTTAGCGTAGATAGAGGAACCTGCTGCACTTTTTTTTTTGTTCACGTGTTTTAAGAGCCAGCGGGGTCGACTAGCAAGATACTGAAGCTTGTCCCAGTGGATGATTCCTCCATCCGCACAGTTTAGCGTAGATAGAGGAACCTGCTGCACTTTTTTCATCTAACCATAGACAATCTGCAGAACATCTATAGGTGTATGACCAGCTTTATTTACACATTGTGTATACCAGCTATTGGTGATGCTCCATCTTCTCATACACCAAAGGACCTT
The DNA here is from genome assembly GCF_000935625.1 of Nanorana parkeri. NCBI lineage: Eukaryota > Metazoa > Chordata > Amphibia > Anura > Dicroglossidae > Nanorana > Nanorana parkeri. The sequence goes on from NW_017306325.1 coordinate 833,648, forward strand.
CGCGGAGTATGAAGACTTCACAGATTACAGTGCCTGATTTAAGGCCTGTGTCAACTGGTTTTGGGCTTGTGTTTATGGCATCACTTTGACATCAGTTGGAGTGGCTTCTAAGATCAATTAGAAAGACTTGCAGTTGACCTCCTTCCAACCTGCTTCAAGCGAGATTTGCATTCCCATAGACTTGTATAGAGATACAAAACCCACTTAAGCAAACAAAAGCCTGTCAACACAGGCCCTTAAGCTCCTTATTTTACTGATCTTACTCCCTTTTAGTGCACTAACTAACACTTTACTACAGTGTTTTACAGAGGACAGTAAACCAACAAAATGTTCTCACCAGTCACTGCCCCAGAAAGAACTTACAGTCTAACGTCTCTACCACAGACTGCAGTAGAAACAATTTGGGAAGTCTTCCTGGAATCAACCTATCAGTATTTTTTTGAACATGGACATTAGATACAAACTCCTGGACTAACAGCTGGACTGGAGCAAGGACCATCTAATTTTTCTGATTGAGCAATGGTGTTTTCACAGGTTCCCCTCACCTGCTAGCCGGCAGGTGAATGTAAACAGCTGGGAGCAATAGCCAGACAGCTATTCGCTATTTTAAATTGCAATAGCCAATAGCAGGCTGGCTGTTGCACCCGCACACTGAGCAGAGGAGCGGACCTGTGAGGACTTTCTCTCTTGAGTCCACTATTCCTCTTAGTTTCAATAGCCAGCCTGCTACAGAATACTACATAAAGTAACCACAAAATGCTTTTCACTGCTGCCCCTGCCTCAGGCTGACAAGTGCTTTATCATAAATGAAGTCCTTCCTTCGAACAATGTCATCAGATCCCTACCATGTCTGTTGAGACTATCGTTCACCTGCTCATCAGATTTCCAGACCAGGTCTTATGAAGTAAAATGCATCCTGTTTAACCTAAAAGCTCATCCTGCATGCTGTATGGCTGCATGTTCTGTTGATTATAAACTAGGCCAAAGAAGAATCAGTCCGTTTCACAAATCCAAACACAACTGAAGATCTACCATCAGACTCAATAAACCAAATACTACATTTGTAAGTATTTGTATTTTTTTTTTTGCTTAGCCAAAGGAATGTCCTAGATGAGGCTAAGGTAGGCTGGCAATTATATGTAACTATTTGAGAAATTACCCACTCTGCTTAATTCTGGCATATAATATTCAGTGTCTACTTATGCAGTTACTAATTTATTTGTGCCTTGTTCCAGTACAAACAACTTATCACATTTACATATCTCTGTTAACAGTACTAGAGAATGCAAGGCTCCCCTCAACCTTTAATTGTGGCATAATTATTATCCCCATCCATATGTAAAAAAGAGCAGCAATATGCTAAATATGCCTTGTAGATATGTCTCGGTTACAGCGGCATGTGCTTATAATGAGACATATGGTTCCAGGAAAGCAGGAGTTAACTGCAACGGAGCAACAGAACATTGCACGGCCGTCACAGTGTTATACTGCTTCCTCTGCCACTCACACATACAGCCATTTGTCAGGAATCACAGAAATAGGAATATACTGTGTAATGTAAAACAAGTCACACAGCTTGCTTTAAAGGGGAACTTCATCTTTTAGAACACCATGTGTTCTTTCTTTTTAACACATGTCCACCTTACAAACAGTCATACACATGGTAATTAATTAATCAAACTTTCAATTCCATTTTTTTTTTTCAAATCACAAAGCAATCAAAGAGATTAAATTAAACAGTAAAAAGAAGGAATCGAAGTTACTCTAAAAGATACAATGAGATTGCCGTTGTTTTTGTCCCATTTTGATTCTTTTTCATTATGATCACAACTTCCCTTTAACCTTACTTTCAATAAACGTTATTAATGCTATCATTTCAACTGTACGGTGGTAATTTAAATAAAAAGAGATCAATCAAATTAAAGTTTCACATATCCAAAGGCACATTTTATCAAATCAGACCCAGTTGTGACTTCACAATTGGCCAAATTCCAGTCACACACGTGGATGATAGTTTGCATGATTTCTGGTAATTACTTGTGATTCCCAATGGATCAAAAGTGGCAAGTCCAGTTCATGCAGAAGACAATAGAGGATAAAAGTAGGTGTGGGAAAGATTTAGCCTCTCTATTGGGAAATGTGTCTCAAGCTGAAGCCTTTAGGGACAGTGAGGAGTGCCTAACAACCATCAATGTATGCCAGCTCATCATTAACATGTACATAGTGGAGATCTGAAGATGGCAGTAGGTGATGGTTTCTCTTCTTCCTGCCCTCTGCAATCGTATTCAGCAAATTCAACACTTGCTGTGCTGATGAGATGGTGATAAGTGACATGATCTGATTCCTGTATCCAATCACTTTCTCCAGACAGAGAACAAGGAAAAAACCAGAGAAGTGTTGATCAGGAGAGTTTTTAGCAGGATGATGGTATGGAGAATATGGCACAGCACAAAAATGCCCTTGTCCAGACAGCACCTATAATTCTAAACTATATCATTTACAGCTGGTGCGAGACACAGGGGAGCTGTGTGTATCGTATAATAGTCTGATCTTTATTGTATGCAGACCCAGAGAATTTCCATGGCTACTCTCTAAATGCACCTGGTTGCCAGAGGATTTAAGCAGAAATCATTTGAAATTGTTCCCAAGTAGCTTTCCAGCTGTTTTATTTATTTATTTATTTTCTGAAAGCGGTGAATTCAGTCATGGAAAAACTCTCAAACTGACTTTTCTTAAAATATATTCTTAAAATATTTAGGAAATGGCATCACAGCCAAATAAAAGCCATACTTGCTATGGCAATTAAAGTAAACCTTTGGAATTTTCATACACTGTAAACTGGCTGATGGAGTGTACACATAGCTAGCTCCCAACTGTCCCTCTTTTTATTGAAGTGCTGATTCACACCAGTGCTAAATCCCGTGTGGGCAGATGTGCGATGTGTGGGGGCAGTGTGATGCATTGACACGTGTTGCAACACCTTGTAGTGCGCCAAGATAAAATGATGCAATACACATTACTACCGCATGTCGGTGAGAACAGATCCTATGGAAAGCAAGGGCCTTGTCTCTGCCGTGGGCAGCATTGTCCAACACAGCACAATGAACCTGGTGTGAGCCAGTCCTTAAAGTATAGGCCACTAAAAATAAAAATGTACTATTTAACTACCAAATGTGTAATTCTACACAAAATCTTTAATCCAGTCTCTAAACTACATTTGTTATTTTTAAAAGCCAGTAAAAAGGAAATAATGTAGTGAGAAAAAGGTTAAACCAGTGACATTTATGTATTAATTATTGTGGTCTGCAAACTGGCGGCATAGCAAGGTCCTTTGCCTACCTGCTTTGTGCTAAAAGGTGTCCCTCTTTCTGAGGAAGGTTGGAGGTATGTGTACAACTGGCACCACCAGGGGTCTGCACACATTATGATTTTATATACAGAGCAATCTGGGAAGCCTAAAACTATTATTATGCAGATGGAAAATGAAGTGTGCATGGACACGAAATGGTTTACTCATCCTGTTGACCACTGAGGCTATCTATTACACGCAGTGACCAACAAAGATGTGGGCCGTAGCTTGGTTATACGAGATCTGGTTGCATAACTGTGTGCCTGAGATTTAACATTCCTGACCTGGGAATCCATTTAACAAAATATAATACTTGTGGAGTCCAGCCCAAAGGGTGTGAGGCCAGTGACACTTGTAGTCAGTGAATGTCAGTGATCATCAACCAACAAAGGTGATTGTGTAACAAATGTTCTAATCTAGTAATTTTAGGACTTATCTAGATCAGAATGTCAATCAAAAATCTGTAAATCCCATCAGATGTGAAGAATGGTGGACGTTTATAACAAACGCAAGTGATGACTTGTAAGATAAGCATGCAACGAGCAGTTGAACAGGGGTGAATTATTTGCATTGGTACCTTGATAAATAGCCCCCAGTAGGTTCTCCTCACACACTAGTTTACTAGTCAGTGCTGGTGTTTCGGGAATAGATCTGAATGTAAACGAACACAAGAAGACTACTTAAGGTATTCCAGCATTAATTGGGGAAGCTGAATAATGGTCCCCTGAGTAGGTTTGTCTCTCACAGACTGACTGTGTCCCTCCACATCTCACAGGTTTCACTGCTTGTTAATTAGTTATTTTTTTCCCCCCTAATCCCTTTACTCCAACCAAAAGCAGGCCCGATCATGACTGCTTATGTATAAAGATGGTCACTTAGGCTAGGTTAAACCAGATCGCCTGACAAAGGCATCTTTACACCATGTGAAATAAAAATGAAGGAAAATCCTCGCTTTTATCCACCACTGGCTTTTAAACTAATTAAAATGCACAGGACCCGACTCGTATTTCAAGCGTGCTGTTCTTCTCCACACTATAGCTTCTCAGACTAATGTAGTGAAAGCTGTGAACTGAACAATTGTGAAGATGTAGGCTCGCCAAAGGAAACTGTTTAAATATTCTTCCCTCCTTCAAAAAGAACGTCCTACCTTAGAGAAAAGGTACAGTTGCTTCTCAAGTTACCATTCAAACTATAGTGTGCAGTGTATTATATCGTGACTCAGCTCCTTTCTAATGATAGGAAAAGTTAGAGGTAAAAATGAGCTTTATATTCTCTTTCTTTATTTTAGCCCCTTTCAACTACTCTCTTTGCTTTTACAGGTCTATTATAGAAACACAACTATGCTCGTTTGTTGGTTTTTGGACCTAAAGGCTATGGGGAGTCTTTCATTTTGACAAGACTTATACTGAGACTTTGGAGAACCAGCACAATATACACAAAACTTTCATCTGAAAGGATGCAAGAAAAGCTCAGCACAGACAAATGAGTTTTATTCAACTTTACAAATTGCAAAACTTTTTCGTCTAGTATTATATGTTGTCTACGGGAGATTAGATCTGAAATATTATCCAGTGTTTTTATTACATTTAATGCTAGAGTCATAATCTTTTATGATACCTAGGCTTATTTAAAGTAAACTTGTCATTAAAATCAGGTTTGGATTTACAATACTGGAGCCTGTAGGCAAATACGCATTGGCATTGACATTTTGAGCTCCACCCAGCTATTCAATGTTAAAGTAGTATTAAACTCTAAAACATTTTTTTCAATAATGAATCCAGTCCGAACAAATATACATTGCCCAGCAAAGTATTTCTTTTAATTTGCCCAAACACTTACAATCATCATGTTTCTCCAATTCTCTTAGACTTCCCTAATCTCCCTGTCCAGTACATGATGACAAAGGACAGAGCAGTCTCCAGATGCTGTCCTTCTACTAGATTGGCAAACGGAGAAGGGAAGAGGAAGGAAGGAGGAGAGGGGAGCAGGGTAGTGGCTTGCATTGATGTGCCCGAGTGTTTGTGAAAACACACAGCTTATTAGCAGACACAAGGGTGCCTCCATAGGACCATGCAAGGGAAAGAAGCCACCCTAAAACAGGATATCTGGGCCAGTGCTCAGAGGACCAGCTAAATCTCCAGGAAACAAAAATATTTATATATCAAAGAGCAGTATTAATTTTAGTGCTTTAATCAACATTTGAAATAGCCTACAAATCTTCACTATCTTTAAAATTCATTAGACAATTATTGTAGCTAAAAGGAGTTTAAAGATGGCAGTCGGCATGATAATAAGAAGATACATCATGTGACAGTGTTCCTCCAGCTACACATCACTAAATATAGAACCTATTCAAGGAAAGGCTGGGCTGGAGGGGACAGGGTGTATCTGCCCCTTTGCCAGTACTAATAAGATATGTCGGGTTGGGGGGCCTAGATACCTCACCATTCAGACACCATATTTTGCACTGCTCCATACATTTCATTGGCTCACACTGCCTGTAAACACTGTATAGAGGGAGGTATAGTTCTGAGGAATGACCGTTGCCATAATGTCTGGCATGGGGCTGCTGTTCCCACTCAAAGCCCTGTTTAAGAGTATCTAAATGAAAAACATATTTTTTATTTTTTTTTGCCCATCTCTGTCCCAATAAGTGAGGATATCTCTCCAAAGTTAGAGCAAACCCATTTTAGACAGCAGTCACTGGAAAAACTGTCCCCACTGCAAGACTTCCCCTGCTCTGGTGACAACAAAGTATTTAGTATTTTCTCTCACTTTTGGTGCTGTTAACAGTCGTCAAAAAAGAGAGGGTGAATCTCCCCAGTGTGGACACAGAGGCTCTATCACGTCCCTACTCTATCCAAACCTATACACCATAAATGTTGGCCATTGATACACTTTAAAGAAGAACTCCAGGCAAATTTTTTATTAACCCTAGCAGTGGTGCTACCCCCACACTGCAAGGGTTAAGTGCTCGTTTTGGTGTAGGGAGGAACAATAACAAGTTAATACTCACCTGATCCTTAGAGCTGACTTACTGTTAGATAGGTCGCCAGAGCCTCTCTTCCCTTCTAATGCAGCGGTCTAAGGTCTGTGAGACATCATGTTCTATAACAAGTGTATAGGACGTGTGGACGCAGAGGGCTATATCATCGCTGCGGCAGAAGAGGAGACAGGCTAGAGGGAGCGCTGGCAGCCGGCTTCGAGAATTGGGTATACATTTTGAATTGGATATAACTATTGAGTATATCTTTGTTATTTTCCTCCCTAGACCCAAACAAACACTTAAACGTTGCAGTGCGGGGGGTAGCCCCACTGCAGGGGTTAATAAAAATTTCCCTGGAGTTTTGCTTGAAGGTAAATCCAATGAATGATGGCTATGTTTCCTATATTGTATTAGCAGATAAATGAATGATTTTACTATTGCCTGGAGGTTCTGTATCTTGTCAATGAGTAAACAAAAAGAAAAAGTCGACACTGAATAAAACATTCTCAGTGACGAGAGAGGGAACAATTCTATATGTCTCTTATATTCTAAGCACAGCTACAGAATACATCTGTGTGCTTGATGCACTACTGCACACAAGTTAACAATGGTGACGCCATTTCAAATTGTGTTGTACCAGTTAATTGCTATGTCTGTTCCTTTAGAGCGGGTTTTGGATACATTTTAATGCAAATGCTTCCTGTGCATAACTTAACTCTTTTCAGAGTATTCTGATACACTGCCGTACTACAGACATATAATTCTCTGCAACATTATTTCACTGCAGAGAGGGGTTTTTTTATGCCACTTTTGTTGTCAACAGTCAGTCACCCTTGAGGTGATTTGAAAAGAGAAAGGAAAGAGACGGAAAGAAATGAGAGAAGAAATTTACATATAAAGATTCCCATAAGCATGCAGCCTTTTGGAAGGCCTAATTTAACCATACAAGAGAACAGAAGCATTAACATGCAGGTTACTGCAGCAGTTTTTAAAGAAGTGAAAAAAGTTAAAATACCTATACAAAGGGATGTTATTATCTGTTACAGGCAATTTACACAGCACTTTGCATTCTATTCATTCACTGCCCTCAAGGAGATTACAATCAAAAGTCCCTATCTCACACGCACACTAGAGCCAGTTTTCCAACCAGTATGTTTTCAGAGTGGTGGAGGAAACCCACACAAGCACAGGGAGATCATGCAGATAGCGTCTTGGCTGGGATTTAAACCAAGGGCCCCAGTGCTGTAAAGCAGCAGTTCTAACCACTAAGCCACTGATTATCACATCAGGCTCTAGTGTTTGTTTGTTTGTTTGTTTGTTTTTATCTGACATACTTATTCACTAACTAGACCTAGATGAGAATGCTGGGAAAAAGAAAGCCTGCCAAGGTGAGGTAGGTCTTATAGACATGGGAAGTTACCCAAATTTTGTAAAAGCCTGGAAAAGGTTAACTATCTCTGAAAACTGTGGGGTACATTTATCAATAATTCGACCAGAAATTTGGCCAACATTTACCCATTTTGTGACCACTGTTTTTCCACATTCCCTCTATTTATTACAGTTATTATTGCAAATTTTTAAACAAGATTCAACCACTGAATATAGCATCCAACAAGAGTTGACCATGTGAAAACTTCTTCAAACAGAATTTGCCTATAGAGGGGCAGGTAGGTAGAACATGAGCTCCCTGCCTGTACTCCCTCCTTCTGGGTGCATTGGGTGCCGAAGACCCCAGTGCCAGTAAGCATCACACTAGGGAGATTTGGAGGGGCCCTGTTTTTTGGAGGAACCGACTTAAAACACTCAAAGTGGGTGTGGGTTAGGAACAGCATAGCAGAGGGGGCTGAATGCTCATCGATCCCTTACTTTGCGAACACCAACCTGCATGCCAGGCTGTTTTTTGGGGGGTAAGGGGCAAATGAACGAAAGGCAAAGCTTACTATGGGCATTTATTCTATTATCATGGATCCAAAATGGCACAATCTTTTGAGCAAAGTTATTCAGGTACTGAGCACTGATTTTATGGAACTATACACAGAATGGAAATGCTGCGCACCTGGTGAGCTGTCCAGATTACTAATAGCACATGACCACCTCACATGACTGCATTGCTTTCCTTGCGTGCACATTAGAGGGCAGTTGGATAGGCAAGCCAGCATGTTTTTTTTATTATGACCCCAGATGCTACTTGGCTGGTACCACCGCTCAAGTCCACATGTATGGAAGGCGTTGCTTGAATTGGTCATCAACATGAGATCAGACAACGGTCACCTCATGACTGTACCACAGACAGACATCTGCCAAAGTATTTTTAGATTGTATAGCAAACATACACAAACAGGTGCAGATGAAACAAACTGCAATTACACCTTGTGAGAGTTAAAATCTGGACCCTATTGCTACGACCCCTGTGTGGGTCAATTTAACATTACAGATGCTAATTTTAGTTATATTTTAATCAAATTGACTAGACGTAAATAATACCATCCAATATAACACCATCCCTTACAAATACAGTAAAGTGTATATAATGTAATGGGATCTCCCATTTGGTTGCATTTGCACACTGTTATTTGAACACTACCTGCAAGTAAGTTCTTTTTGACTGATTGCTGAAAGGTCACAGAATTCCAATCGTATCCACACAATATTGAGGAAACCAATACTCCCCTGTGTTTCATTATTCCAGCCATGCCCCACGGTGAAAGCAAGGTTTCAAATTTTTACTGGGACTCACTCAAGCAAGATCAACATTTTATTACATTGAGAAAGAAAAAAACCGGACAAAAACATACAGATGAAGAAACCCGAAACCTACAAGACTTCTGCTTTTCAAATCATCAAAGAATCCTGAGAGACACGCAGTAGAAATAAATTACAAGTGCTCCACCTACGGTTGCAAATCTCAAAGTCTTAAGACATTTTTCTGGTAATTTGTGTGTCTACAAACAGTAAAATCCATAGCGTGTTGCAAAGCTAGAGCTTAGACTTATTCAGAGGGTGACTCATTTAAACACAGGTCATTTTATTTGAAAGGATGACTCAGTCATCGGTGATGAATGAACCGATGGATGATGAGGACAACCCCTACTTTTGGCTCTCATTTACGACTTCTTATGGGAACATGGTCAGACCCCAGACACTGAAGCTATAGAGAATGGATTCACCCCAGAAGAGTTCTAGTCACTGGTGAAGGGAAATGACATGTACATCGGCTACTCTCATCCAAAGAGCCACAAAGTGTTTCTTGCACGATTCTCAGTAATAAGTGTTTGTCATCCCCGCAAGACTGACGGAAAGAAGAGAAACATGACCTTCCGGGTTCTTTCCAAGCACAGCAAAATGGTATCAGTAAATTATAAAGAAGCAGCATGAGTGACACGTGTAATTTTTTTTTTAACCTAATTATGTCAAATAAACTTTTTTTTTTACAGAACATATAATGGAAGTCAAGGGGTATCTCTCAGGCTTTCTAAAAACATGCACATACACCAGCATATGGTTACAATAAGGAGCTAAAAATCTGAACTTTGATCAGTTTATAAAAGGCATGTCTGGATGCCCCCTACCCACTTTACCATATATTAAGAGCCTAATGCTCATTTAGTCTAGAGGGGAATAATAAATAATAGAGGGAAATACTAACCTTCGCCTCAGCAACCATCACCCTTCGCCTCAGCTGCTCCAGCCTTGCAGTGTAGACAGGCCCTCAACGCCCAATGCAAAACCGTTAGTACATGTATTGTATAATGTTGGGAATTGGGCAACCACACAACCAAAGAAGAGGAGCAGCATTGTGGAACCAGGTGTGGAACTGGTAAAGAAGAAGCCTGTGAGACTGAGGAATAGGATAACTAATACGCTCTATAACACATCCCCTAGACTATTAACGAGCATTAGAACCTTACTATATGTGGTGGTGCTGGTGGTGGTGCTGGTGGTGGTGGTATCAAAATATTAATTTGATAAAATGATCAGAATTTTAATTTAATTTACATACCAGTTACATCTCAGTAATAAAATTAGGTATTTTCCATAGGTTACAGTTATCATCTTTCTTACATAACAAGGAAAGACAGAACATTTCATAAGACTTGGGCATTGCAGGGCTCCTCCTAAATAATGTTGCTTGTTGTTTGCTGGTGTTTATGCCAGGACAGAATCATGTTCAAATAATTTGTTATGTGACAGTTTTATATAGATACATTTTCATTGTTGTATGACATATACAGATTGATAAATGTTTCTTATAATACAATTAGAGGGGGCGATAATGTTCACTGCTGACCATCGGAATCTCTGGTTATCACTCACATGGATTGTCCTACTTGTTGGTAAATGGGAAAGCAGTAACATTCGTGTGTTTATTCGTGTATTGTTAATTTGTGTATTATTGGTATTAAAGTAGACCTTTACCCCCTTTAAATACCATGTATTGTTAATTTGTTTATTATCAGTATTAAAGTAGACCTTTACCCCCTTTAAATACCATGTATTGTTAATTTGATTATTATCAGTATTAAAGTAGACCTTTACCCCCTTTAGCTAAAAATCATATCAGCATACAGCTCTGCATGCTGATATGAAATTGTTTTACATTCATTAGCTAAACAAGCATATTTTTATTTTACTTACAATTAATTTTTTCCCACTTCCTGGTCCTCTTTGGCACAAATTATGCAATTGTGCCCAAGCGTTGCATCCTGGGAAGGTTACATTAGCAGAGCAATGCTGGGACTTTTCATCTCTAATCTTACAAGATCTCAGGGAAATGCATTTTCCTCCCCTGAGATGATGTGCATGGTCAGATGTCCTATTCACATTTGCCAGAGTTCCATGAAGTAAAGGGAAATCTAGTAACCTGCCCTTAGTTAAAATGGCCACTGTGAGAAGAATGGGGAGGGGGAAAAAAGGGTATGGAAAAAAAGAAAAGCCTGCAATAAAAAAAAAGCCTGCAATTATCTAGAAGTGTGTGTGTGTTGATTGTCATTACTAAACATTTCTAAAGGTGACTTTGTTGTTATTTTGAAGACATGGGTAAAGTTCCTCTTTAAGAAAGTAGCCCTGAGCAATGAAGTGCAGCTGCTGCTGGAGTGAACAGAGAGCTACTTTAGTTTACCATGTGCTTTGTTTGCTATCACAGAGTTTATACTGAGTCATTAAAGCATATGCTCCATCCCTAATCCTCAACACAGCATTTCATCTTTTGTGAGAGAAACATTAATATTCACTAAGCAGGTCTGGAAAACATGATCTGGCAACTGAGTACATATTACAAGATGCTCTGCTCTATCAAAGAATCTCAGGAAACATTATTACGAACATTATAAACATAACAAGCAACACTGAGCCTTCCAAATGACCCAACAGTGTAATGACTAAACAGCTAAACATATTTTCTAAGTGTCCCAGCCTGTCTGGTCTTCAGTCACGTGGTGCAATTTGTCAACACAGTTCTCATCTAATGATACATCAAAATGCCCTGCAGACATGGATATCACATGAGAAGTTGTAAGGTGGAAATATTGTTCTGAGGGCCTGTAATGGATATCAGAAGGTTCAGCTTTCATTGCACATAAGTGTTTCTGCTCATCACATTCACACAAGGTGTTTCTGTATCTGTTAAACTTTATGCTACTTTTTTGTTTGCCATCATAGAGAGCAACAATACTCCAGTGTAGGGGAGGCCTGCTGGAGACCAGGACACTAATTGCCGATTTTAGGGTTATTCTAGGGGCACTAACAAGAGATTCCATTCAATCTCTATGCAAAAGGGCAGATGAGCTGTAGCAGCAACAACAAGGAAAAGTTCGTCATTCCTTCTTCTTAGGGAAGGCAATATAAATGCAGCCAATATATCAAAATTAATCCAATGTGAATGAGCAAAAATGTTCTGCTTCCAACAGATACACCTTTAATGTAGAGCTAAGTGATTTGGCTTAGCTCATGTACGTTTCACCATGTTCCTGTCATTTCATAAGTCATTTTCTATCTGATTATGGATGTTGGGCTGTGCATGGGGCATCATTTGCCTTTAATCCAGCCCCGTTGTCACCCTGTGACATGTGCTTTCAGTATAGTTTTAAAACTCCATGCCATTGCTCACTGCACAGGCTCGTTCTGCAAGTCAGAAACCCCACCTTTAACAACTACTGTATGTGCAATTGCTGTAGCAAGTGCGTGTTGATTAGAAGTGTAGAGCTGACTGTCTGCTAGCTCTGTTCGGCCAAGAATTTTCAAACCGCCTCCTTTGGTCAGCTGATTGAAGGATTCTGACAGTGGCACCCACAGTACAAATTGCGGCCGGTTCATCAGGAACCGGACAAAATTTATACCGTGTCTAGTCTACCCAAGCATGGTCTGTCTGAGTGACTCTTAGTAAAGAAAAGAGTGTATCGTTAATAATTAATTTGAGAAATAAAGTTCCACCTTATTGGTAGAACCTCCAACCTAAAGATGGCCATAGACCTCAACAATAGTGGCCCATTTAGATGACACTATCTGACTGAACTGGGTGACAACAATGGTTATGGTAAGCTTTATATGTGATCCAATATTAGTGAACTGTTGGATCTTCCTGTATTTACCCTCCACACACCTGAACTCCTCACCTCGAGCCTATTAATGATCACATCCCATTTGAAGTGATCATCTTTCAATAGATCAGGTGTCTAATGCAATACAAGTGCCAGAAGTTTAATTATTTATGATGATCCATTATTAAAGAAGAACTCCAGGCAAAAGTTAACATTCACTTTTTTGTGCACTGTTTAGAAAAAAATGTGCCAGCTCCCCTTTGGTATTTGCAGCAGGAAATTAAGCCCGTCTCTAACAACTTCTCTTAGGGGTCTATTCACGAAGCAGCCGAAGGATCTAGCCGTAGCTTCGGCCGATCATTCGGCTAGCTTCGGCCCCAGGAACCCTTCGGTTTAGTAGAACCGAAGGGCTGCTGTATAGGCTATTCACAATAGCCCGTGCAGCTCCCGAACTTAGCCGAGCGGCTCAGTCGAGCCGAAGGCCGACAGCCTGCTTCTGACAGCTGGACGGAGCCAGCCGTGATGTTACGGCTGGCTCCGGCCACTTGCAGAGAGATCGGCTTCCCTGGTTACCAGCTATCCAGGGACACTGATCTCCAGACAGCAAACTCTCACGGGTGCTCCGGGAGTCTCCCGGCAGCCCAGGAGAGAAACACTGTTTTTCTTTTTTATCTTTATTCTGACACGGAGCCGTGTCAGAATAGAAAAAATATATATTTTTGCCCATAGGAATACATTGCTAGATTCCTATTGGCTATTTCAATTTGCAATAGCCAATAGTAAACTAGCATTATACCCGCACTTGGCTGCAGTTCTCTATCAGGTCCATCGGCAGAGGGCGGGTACAATGCTAGTTTACTATTGGCTATTGCAAATTGAAATAGCCAATAGGAATCTAGCAATGCATTCCTATGGGCAAACATTTATTTATTTTTTTCTATTCTGACACGGAGCCGAAAAAAAAGGAAAATCAGTGTTTCTCTCCTGGGCGGCCGGGAGCGGGAGACTGCCAGAGCGCCCAGGAGAGTTGTTTTTTTTTTTTACGGCAGCAGAACGGCCGCCCAATAGAGAACTATTGGGCGGAGCTAGCTGTCATTGCTAGCACCGCACAATCGTTTTCTATTCATTTTGTTTTACTTTTTTAACTATTTTTCTGTTCTGCTCGGTCTTTCTGAGGGACCGAGCAGAACAGACAAGCCGAATGCCGCTCAGCGGCATTCGGCTATTCACTCAATGCTCTTCGGCATCTATAAGAATAGGCCGAACAGCAGTGAGTAGCCTGCTGGAGGTTCGGCTCAGCTGATCCAGATGTTGGATCGGCTGAGTCGAACTCCTTCTGCTCTTCGGGTCGGCTGAAATCAGTTCGGCCGACACGGCCGGCTGAAATTAGCCGTACAAGCCTGAAGTGAATAGGCGAACAGCGTTCGGCTCACTTCACTTCAGGTCGGTCTTTCACTCGGCTGCCTACGGCAGCTTAGTGAATAGACCCCTTAGTCACTGGCAAGAGCAAACTAAATATTACATGCAATACAATTCAGTTTAACATTGTATCTCCTCTTCCATCCCTTTTACTTGCTTATGTCTAAACCCAAAAACAAAAATGTATTGTATTTTACAAATCCTTAGATGTTGTGTTGTTTGTTTTCTTTTTTCAGACTTTGGTCCTTTTTTTCACCTAGTGATCCTGCCAGTAACATACCTCCAGTCCGATGATGACAATACTTATTCAACATACTTAATCTATGCAAGTTTGCTAGGACTACAGAATTATTTTTTCATAACATGGGAGGTAAGTTATGTAGTATACAGAGAGCACTGGGAACAATGCTAACTTTTAAAAATGCAGAACGTGCAGAGAGCACAGGAGGGTAAAAACTTCCAAGATTTCTGGCAGAATAAACAAGTATTTTTTGCAATTACTGAACAGATATTAAAAAATATGCTTTCAGTGATATATTTAACAGACCACAAAGGAGAAAAATGTAGATGTTCATTGTTAGGGTTCACATACACTTTATAGGAACTTGATCTGTGCTGCTGTAAAAGGATTTGGAAGTATTAATATAGATATTGCTGCAGTGCACAGTAAAACCCAGAAGCACATAGTTGGACACTATGGGGTTGATTTAATAAAAGCAAACAGACTGTTTACTCTACAAGGAAATGTACACTTAGTTTAGTGAATGTGGTGAAAATTCACCAAGCAAAAAAGGAAAATAAAAAAAAACTGTATTTTTGCTTGTACATGAATGGATGATGGAAGTCAATAGAGCTTCACCGCATTCACTAAGCTAAGGGAAAATGCCCTTGCAATGTGAATACAATGTTTGCTTTTAGTAAATCAGCCCCTATGCATGCTTGCTGATTATTTTCATTGCGAGTGGAGACCAGCCGATTGATGTCACAATCTTTGTCAAGGTTTTCATTTTTGTCAGTTTCACATCCTGACACACAAGTGAGTAGATATCTCCTTAGACAGCAGTAAAAGCTGACAGAAGTCATTAAGCCATCTTTAACAGAATGAAATGTGTATTGCCACTATAAAGCTGCAGTTTAAGGAGATTATCTCTGTATTTGTTTCAGGTGTCCCTGAAAATAACTTCCTTTTAAGCCGTTTACAATATAAAATAGCTTGTACATATAGTTGGAAAGCAAGTTTAATTTCTTATGGGGAATGCTGTCTTTTCATTACGCTCGGCTCCCAATGAAGGTCTCCCCATTATATTCAGCTGAAGACGAGAAGCCCGAGGCAAGTTCTTTATTACAAGCAAAACCTGTCGAGTTTTTACAAAAGGTAAAGGCAGAAGAGTGCATCATGGGAGGGGCCTAATCAGCTTGAGTTAGTCTCTTATGGAAAACCTTGCCAATCATTTCCTTGTTGGTTTTATACAATGTGACTCTGTCATGTTATTAGAGGCAGTTTTCTAAAAATGAACAAGAATCAAAACAACGATCAGGTTCAGTGTACAGCGCATGTGGGGCAATGTCACCCTTATTCCCTGTAGGCAGTGTTAGCCATCTTCTGTAACAGCAGAGAACACTGATAAATTGTACAAAATGGTCCAACCTGCTAGATAGCTTTCAACAGAGCAAAAATGCTCTTCTGAGACTGCTGGTGCCCCATACAGGGCGTTAATAGTAGCATGCAACAATATCTCTCTGTGTACAGCCAGTTTAGCAAATGTATTTCAAGAAATAGCTACTGTGTATAGAGCAAGATTAACACTTGTTCCCCTAGCCCAGCTGCCGTGTGCCAGCATACTTCGTTTTGCTAACCTTATGCTAGCCATACACGAAACATTTATACAAAAAATCTAAAACATTCAATAGTGTCAACAGAGATTTTACAAATGTCATTTTCTTTTTTACTTTAACCTTCGATTTTGGAATGGAGTTTGCGGAATGAAAACCAAACCACTTTCACATGTTAGAACGTAATCTGGTGTTCTGTCAAAAGAACCAATTCATTGAAATCTCAAATATCGTCACGTTAGGTGACTTGCCAGTAGGAGATTTGGATGAGTTGGCTCTAGTGCGCATGTGCCATCTGTGGCATTTTCATAATCCTCATCGAGTTCTCTAAAGCTTTTCACTGCTCCTGTGCACCTTCACAAGCCTCATCGAGTTCTGAAATTTCCCTTACTGCGCCTGCGCACCCACCGGATAGCATTATGAATTTCCCCAATTCCCCTCAGTGTGCCTGTTATCACCTAGGAATATTACCTATTAGCCAATCAATGAAAAGCAAAGGCAGCCAATCAGAGAGCATGTTCTGATAACAGATTTTAGCTAACTCCTCCTGGTTTAGTGTTGTGCCATTTGGTGGGCGCGCAGGCACATTAATGCTGCTTGGAGAACTTGATAGTGTCATCAGGTGGCCGAGCAGGCACACTGAGGGAAATTCGAGAACTCGATAACACTATTGTGTGGGCGAGCAGGAGCAGTAAGGGGAATTGGAGAACTCGATGAGGCGGGTGGTGCACGTGCACTAGAACCAACTCATCCAAATCTCCTACTGGCAAGTCACCGGACGTGAGGTAATTGGAGATTTCAATTAATTGGCTCTTTCGACAGAAAACTGGAAATAAAATATTTTCCATCCTGTTCCTTCAATCTTTTTCATCTCTATGGTTGAAAACAATTGTCGAAATGACACCATTCATTTTTAGAAGATGGAACAAACATTTTGAAAACAGTTTTTTTTTCCAATGAAATTCTAATGGTGTATAGCCAGTTTTAATAACAGAAAAACCATATCATCATGAACACATAAAGCAAACTGAGACAGGGGGTAGATACTGAAAGAGGCAGTTTGCACAATTTGAATCACTACACCTAAAACATATAAAAGGGAAAATTCAACTGTCTCTCTACTGACTTACCATGCTCTGTCCTGCCCTGTACCTCTGTGAAGATGCAGACATCTTGGTAGGAGTAGGGCTTTGTGAGGAAATATTAAAGAAGCAGCAGGGGAAGAGAAGCACAGATCCACAGACAGATAAAGCAGAAGTAGGGGATATCCCTGCACTACTGGTCCTCAGATACAGCTTATTCTCCAGCAAGGAGAACAGCGATCAGAAGTGACATCACCAAATCTCACTACAAATCATATGAGGCTTACAGTCAGAGGCGACAGAATGGGTGCACTTCAGGAGGTGGCAGGACAGGAGGTGCACTTCTATTTTTCCAAAGGAACTCAAGGCAAAAGTTAGATTTTTCATGGTACTGTTTAAAATACCATGAAAAATGATATTAAATCTTAAAAATGCATATTCGGGACGGCTTATACTCGAGTATATACGGTACTTGAATGTCTTTTCAAGATTTAACTCCTGCGTTTTGTGTCACTTTAAACATAATTAACATTTCTAGATGTTCCCTACAACATAGCAATTCTTCATTTTCTAACTTCAGGTCTAATGAAGTAGACTGTTATATAGGATAAAACTTGCCTGTCCAACTGATTAGAAACTCCAGTGGTAGAATGATGAAATAAAACAATATTTCCTTCCATCATTCTGTACAAAATTAGAACTTACTGAGTTATTTTATAATTTTGCAGCTAAGCCTATACTGTACAAGAACTGAAAGCCTTGAAAAGTCTATTATTTCAGTAACTGTATAGTCATTTGATTTGCTGATTCAAGAAGAAAGGTATCATGCTACCAACAATATATACACAATTAAATTTTTTCCTCCTTCCCCTTTATTGAATTTCAAAAACGTTCTTATGTAAGCCGAGCAAGACTTGTAGAAAAAAGTGTAATAATTGTATAATTGTTGGTTGAGTACATCGGGGAAGAAAAGGTTCAGCTTGTGACTGAATAGATGACGACCTTACAATACAAAGCAAATACAAAAAGCAAACAAGAGTAATCTTTTCCTGTGACACTTTTATACTTAATCACAGCAATGTATGCACTTTTAACCCACTCGCTCAACACTTCCTGCTCAAACCTGTTGGGTCTTATATAATACACAAGCCTTCCACTCACCTTGTTGTTGGTCTGTGTAGGGTGGGGATGGATTACAGAAGAACACTACACTACAAACAAATGATTAGGAATCTGTTCCTGTAGAAGCACAGTTATTTTAGAACTCTTGTTCCCTTTCTTTTGTCGTGCCCAAACGCAGATATGCAGGGGGGGGCTCCTGTACCTATATTAACTGGGCAATTTTTGGTACAAGCAGAGGAAAGTCTAAAAGCCACCAGATTCTGATCCAAGCATTATATTTCCTACAAAACCATCTGGCAGCTTATGTCAGACATTGAGGAGGTAATTTTTCTTAAAACTGGGTAAAAATCAACTGTTTATACCTGCTATGAACTTGCAATACAATGTAAACCGGATGTAAAAGGAAGAGAAACGCTGCTTTAGGGTGGCTATAAATATTATTCCCTGATAAGATGATATAGTACTTAGGAGAAGATCATTTAAAAGTACGCTGACACAATAATAAGCTCGTCAAACCATTGGAAAATACTTGATGTCACATCAAGACTTATTAGCTGATTTATAATGAGCTGAACACATGTATCTATCTATCTATCTATCTATCTATCTATCTATCTATCTATCTATCTATCTATCTATCTATCTATCTATCTTTCTATCTATCTATCTAGATTTTCTCTATAATACACCTCTACTTAACGAAAACTTTGATTGTATTAGTATATAAAATACATGTTAGTCTATACTTGTCTCCACCACTGCACCTTCCTGAATATCCTAAGCAAATAACATTCTGAAATTTGGTGTTTTCCCATGTTTTGGCACACCCCTGAACCCCTGTGACAGAGTTCTGTGCTGGCAATAGGCTGCTCAGGCACCCAGCACTTCATTGTGGATTATGGGAGGCATGCCTTGGCATCCCACCCGATGTGGTGGTGCTTTGTCAAGCTGCTGCAGCAGTTTGCCCGTATGCCACGTGCACTCTGTGATGCAAATTTGGCAAGATCACCAACGTTTAATAAAAATATTTTGTCATTGTTATACAACCAAAACTTTTTTTTTTTGCTTTGGATACAGTTTTTGTTTCAACATCTGTGTCCCAGATTTGCATTCATTTGCTGACCCCACAGACATAAAATTAAGTGAGGGCAAATATTTCCAAAGTAAAGAAAATCTGGGAAATCCTCTCTTAAGGTGCCCATACACTGCACGATTCTCGTACGCGATCGTACGAGAATCGTGCAGTGTATGGAAGGTGTGCGACCGTTTCTAATGTACGGTTGCACGTCTTTTGTATATCGAGCATGTTGGAAAACCAGCCGAGAATCGTACAATTTTCGGCTGGTTTTTAACATGATCGAGAGATCACTGCCGAACGGGCCGGTGTGCCCGTTCAGCATTGGAGTCATCGGAAGCCCGCCCCTCAGGGGGGCGGGCTTGCGATGATCGCAGGTA
The DNA here is from genome assembly GCF_000935625.1 of Nanorana parkeri. Classification (NCBI taxonomy): domain Eukaryota; kingdom Metazoa; phylum Chordata; class Amphibia; order Anura; family Dicroglossidae; genus Nanorana; species Nanorana parkeri. Next base: position 853,430 of record NW_017306325.1, read on the forward strand.
CGATCTGCCTGTCCAAGATGGGCAGATCATATGTTTTTTAAATTACTTTACAACCCTCGCAAGACAAAAGTCTTGCGAGGGTTGTAAAGTGTATGGGCACCTTTAGATAGTTGTTGCTGCAGCAGGTGTTCTCAGTGGAAGATTTCCCCTCTATTGCTGATTTGGAGACAACTTAAAAGCAGGGCTTTGTCAACAGGACAAAGAGAGGATGACTCTCCCAAGCGAGGCCAAAGACAGCATTAAAAACCTGACAAGGTTACTAACCCCTAACATGTTTACGCTAAACTAAAAAACAACAAAAAACTTTTGGCTTTAGATGCATTTTAAGAGCTACTCTAAATTCTTCTAGTATCCAGAGTTTACCTTTAGTGAAGCCTCTGAGTTTGTAAGCACTTTCTGTAGGCAATTCAACCTACACAATTGTCAAAGACAACATAGAAGGTAGAAGCTCAACAGTTGCCAGGATCGCCTGAGATAACCACGGCAAGTGAGGATTAGCTCCATAGCAATTATGGGAACTGGAAGTGTTTGTTATCACACACACAGTGTTTTATTCAATATGCTTAGATATAATGTTTGCTGATCCACAACCATTCACTTTTCTAGCTGTAAGGTATCCAAAGACTTGCAGTGGCAGTTGGCATGCAAATACAAAGTAGGAGTGCCGAAAGATCTTTCTTAAAAATTGTTTCTATAAGTATGCATGCAAGCATTAATGTAAACATAGTATACAACTCCTAGTGATATTTCACAGTTTAGGTTAATATAAAAGAGACATCATCCGTGCTTTGTTTGTATTAGTCTTTTAAAAACTTACATGGCTCTGCAGTTATCAGTGGCTGTTTCCAGTTTGTGCACACATTGAAGCAGCAGGGTTCACTTCTCTTTACAGGCATTGGGGCAGCTTAGGAAGGACCGCATCTCCTATGTTGCTTTGCAGTGCTTCTAGGGACAACACACAGTAGCTTTTCACAGCAGGAGCCCATAGTGTAGTTGGGTCATACAGCCCAACTATACTATGGGCTATGAACAAGGAAGCTGACCATATACTTCTCGAATTTTGGCAGAATCCTGCTGACTCTGTCAAAATTTGAGGTGCGGGGGGCCCTGTCAGCGTCACTCTGTTCAACAAAAGTCAGCTTTTCAATCAACTTTTGTAGGAAGAGCTGGGCTGAGAATCATCAGCCTTACAGTGACTACAGCCAATCAGCTGCTGGAACACAATAGCCCGGAAGGGGAGATTCTCCTATGCACCCTGTTTATTGTGGATTGTGGAATTGTTATCTCAGGACTTCTTCACACCAGCCACTGTAACTGAACGCATGCCCACTGGTGTGCGCTGGGAGAAACGATGTTGATGCAACAATCCCAGGCACATCATATTGTTTCCTTTTTTTCTGTTAGAACTTTATTGAAATTAATTGATTGAAGTGATATTTAATTCAGATGTAATCACTGCATTGGCGACACGGTAGTTTGCATCACAACATGCTGTGCTGAAAAAAAATATGTGTTGTCTTTTTTTTTTTTTATGCAGACCACTACAATGCTGTATTGTAAACTGACCACATTGAAAACAAGGCTTTTTGCCATTGTAAGCATTGGGACTGCACTGAGCAGAGCTGTCAGCAGATCACAATGTATCTGGTCACAGGATCACCATTAAAGAAGAAAAAAGCCTGTAGAGAAAGTTCAGCTGACTGAAACAAATACAATTAATGGTAAATGCCATATATTCAGTATTTGTGGGTTTAGATACACTTTAAAAACTATGAAAGAGGTAGTGAGACCAATAGTAAACACCCCAGCTGCTGGCTTATCTGAGGGGAAATAGGTCAGTCCATCCATTGGATCATTTCTCCAAGAATAGTGAAACCAGGGCTGTGCATAGAGGTTTTACTAGTCTATGTCCAAAAACATGTCACCTTCTAGTCCCTTTATAATTGGCCAGATGAGATCACAACCTGTGGAGGATCTTTTACTGCTCCTTATTCTAGCCATACACTTTAAAGTGTATTTCCACTTTTGCTGTCACATTTGAGAAAACCCCACTATACATTTGTTATGTGTTCCTATTCACAAAGAATACAATTCATATTTAAAAATATATCTACTATGTTTTAGATGTTTCTTTGGTGAGGATTTTGTGCAGATTCAAGGCTACTCTGAGCAGTTTGAAAGTGAAATTAGAGGGACAAACTGAGGAACAGATTGACCCTCCTCATATTAATATAAAATACTTTAACCCTTTGTAAGGACATTGTTTAAACCAAGGGGTCTATTCACAAAGCTGCCGAAGGATCCAGCCGTAGCTTCGGCTGATCCTTCAGCTAGCTTCGGTTGCGGGAGCCCTTTGGTTTAGGCGTACGCCTCGCAAAGATCAGCGTCCTCAAATGTCCTGGGGACACTAACCTGTCATTAAACAATAACAACTGGGCGGAACCATCCATGACGTCACATCCGCCTCCGCCCAGTTGTTATTCATTGGCCGGCATCTGCTAGAAGACTCTAGCAGATGCCGGCCAATAGGAAACAGTTGGGCGGACATAGCTGTCACTGCTAGCTCAGCCCAATAGTTTTTTTTCTTTTTTTTTTTAAATATTTATTGATTGTTTTCATTTATTATTTATTTACACTTTTAATAATTTTTTTCAACTTTTTTCATTATTTACCACGGAGGTACCGAGCAGAATACATTCGGCTTTTCACTCACTGTCGTTCGGCCCCTATGTGAATAGGGTAGAACTGCAGCAAGTGAGCTGCCGGAACTTCGGCTCAGCCGATCCAGATGTTAGATCTGCTGAGTCAAAGTCCTTCTGCACTTCGGCTCAGCCGAAGGCAGCTGAAATCAGCCGTACTGAGCCGTAATGAATAGCTGAACGTTGTTCGGCTCACTTCACTACGGCTCAGTTATTCACCCAGCTGCCTTTGGCAGCTGGGTGAATAACCCCGCTAGTTTACAAAGTCATACTGATCAAATCTGACACCACAGTACAGACAGGGTTAATTAGAGAACATATAACTTCCCATAGCTCCCTCTTTAAAATTACAGGAAACTAGATAAGAATTTTAAGATGTAAAAAGCACTTAAAAAATAAACTGCAATTTCTACCATTTTCTACATAGCATTTCTGCTATGTGAATGGGAACATGTAACAAATATAAAGTAAGTGGTGTAACAATTTGGATGCAAAAGTGGAAATACACTTTAAGATTTTTCTATCGACTTTTGCCCAGCCAGGTGGTGCCAGCAGGGCCACCCAGGGATTGAATTTGAGCTCAGTAGAACAAATGGCTAAAATTTGATCTGTGTATGGCCAGCTCAATTCTATGAAATATTTTTAACTTTAACAAATTTAAATAGATTATATATAATTTTACACATGAACAATCGACAACAGTAAGTACTATTTATTTTTTATTCCATTCTATTCCATCTACCAATCACAGTCTCCTGTATGTCAATAGATAACCATGCACTGTTTTAGGCATATGGTGCTTTGTTTTACAGGATTGTGTTTTGGGGTATTGCATGGTGCGCTCTGGTCACTGGATCCGCGTATTTCTAAACTGCAAGAGTGTAATAATTACTAGCTTTAAAAACAATTAACTTTCCAGGCAACTTGAGAATACAAATCACTATTCACAGACAGACATAACATACTTATAGTTAATAACAGTTAATAATTACATGGCCGGAACAAAAGATCAACAAAAAGGTTATTTAACAATGCAAAATGTAAATGCGCACTTGTCAGCTATTGTAATTTATTGTAAAACAAGCAAATTCGGCCATTTCTCCTCTATAGCTAGTGTGTATTCGGTGTTCCAATTGTATATACAAGGGGGGAAACAAGCCTGCCTTTGTTTGCAGAGGCCAAGTTAAATATGTAAGAGTTACTCAACTGAGGGTTTGAATAATCTCACCTTTAAACCTTTTACAGATTTGAAACAGAATTGCCAGCACCTGATCTACGGCTGATTGCACAGAGCCAGACTTAATAACTGCTTGCAGTTTACAGTATTGGTGGGGGCTTTTTTGTAGTAGAGGTTCCTTTCATGTCCCAAAGGCTTGCTTTAAATCATGTAGGCACGGTATAATTTCACTACACATCTAAAACAGACTGTGCTGACTTGAAAGGTGACATCAAATAGACCTTCAGAAGATGACATCACAAAGATGGCATCAAGGAGAATGTTACTTTACAAGGGCAGAAGAAACACTTTGATGAATACTTGGTGTTTTGAATGGGGACTGCGCTACGTAAGCTGTCATTAAGTGCTATTCCAGGGAAAATTCTAATACATAAAGCAGTGACAAAATGCTCAGATCTGGAGAAAATTAAACTTTGGACTGGACACAGATGGACTAAAGACTTATCTAGAGTGAAAGGGATAAGAAAGCTGTCCATAGTCACATAGTTAGTCAGGTTGAAAAGTCCATGAACTTCAACTAATACATTCCATTCACAACATCAAACCTGAAAGATCTGCTACAATAATTACATCCAACACACCCACACACAATATATATATATATAAAAAAAAAATGAAGCCAGGTGACAAAGATATTAAGGACGAACAGAACACTACTTTAACATATATCAGCCTTTAGTACACTTCAGTTTAACTTGTGTATTTTCTCTTTCTCATCCTTGTTTCGGGAACCAGTGGTTTTGCTTAGGTTACATCCTGCCGATAATGATTATTTTGAGCCAAGGACACATAGTTTAGGTTTTAAAAACAATTTTCACATTATGATGATCTTACAATATATCTAATATACATAATTAATGAGTTGTTAACACCTAGAAACGCCCAAAATACATTATTAATGATTATAGAAATAAATATCAGTTGTTTATCAGATTCCTAATAAAGTAGAAACTGCTATACAGATGTTCTTGTGTCCAGGTCAGTTTCTCTAGCTATATGCTATATTATCTAGCTTATCTTTTTTCTTCTAGGATACGTGTGGTATCGAATTTAAGTTTGGCTACAACAAAAGGGAAGCTATTGATCTCTAATTGTAAGGAAAATGCCTGGGTGCTCATTCACAAATTGATCCATACAAATCCAAAGTTGGTCTAGAGATACTCACTCACGGGTCTTGCAGCGGAGATAAGTCAAAGCATCAGCATTTTATTGTCAACATTTCAATGGAGCTTAGTCCATCTTTATCAAGACACTAAGGGG
>NW_017306325.1:858663-868804 GCF_000935625.1 Nanorana parkeri
AAATAAAATAAGATGGTGGAGCGGGCCCGGGTGTAAAGCAGTGTAGCAATTAATCATTACAGAACACCTCTGGATCTGCTGGGCGTGTAAGTATTGTTTTGCAGATCATCCAGTGAAAAAGGTAAGATACTAGATTGTAAGCTCTCCCGAGCAGGGCCCTCCTAACCCTTCTGCATTAAAATTGTATTGTAACTATACTGTCTCCCTCCAATTGTAAAGCATTGCATAAACTGTTGCAGCTAAATAAATCCTTTATAATAATAATAATTTGAAAAAAAAAACACACATAGGGGGTGAAGTTCCTTTAACTAAAATAGTATTACAGACAGAAAATACATCAACTGACAGCATTCAAGGTGAGTTTCCCATCATTCTTCTCACTTAAAAGACCTTCCCTAAAAAGCGAGACTACGGCATTACTCAAAACAGCCCTAGCCATCACATTATCCTAGGCAATGTTTCAGACCCTTCCAATGTAAGGAAGTCCTTTATTTGTGGTGGGTTGAAATCAAGCGTTATTTTGGTGTGCACATAGAAATGTTTGGACCTTGCATTACCAAGTATCAGATTACTGTTTGGAGTATTGTATTGATGCATTATACTGTTTCCTCCTCTTTGCCCTCATTAGATCCTGCCAGTCAGTTGAAGCAAATTCAAAGAATGTTAAGAATTCTGTGCACAGTGAGACAGACCCTCTAAATAATAGTCTTCGCAAAGTGTCTTCAAATCCTGCAGACAAATATAAATAGCAGGACAAGTCGCAACAATTTGAAGTAAAAAGGAATGACTCTGTGCTGTTAAAAGACATAAGCCGGGACAGTTAATTGATGTCACTTGGAGGGTTTATTAATTAGCATGTTTCCATCAATTTCATCCCCATTCAGAACCGAACATATAATTAACACAGTACCAAAAATCCCCATTGTATGTGTATTCCACATTACCCCTGGTTGTCCATGCACAGTTAGTTATTATGAAAGTTGTTGGTAATTATAATTTATTGTGAGCTGTAGTTATGTGCCACAGACAGGGTGATGATGTTGTTGCAGCCATAACAAGAAAATGCCATCACATTACGCCTCAGTTATGATGTCATTTCTTAGACATTATCACCTTGACCACCCAGGATCTGTATAAAGCGTCTCCCTTTCCACTTCCCGACCACTTTATACTCAGCTTTTCAGCCCTCCCCACGATCCTTCGTTCACTACAACAGCCATCAAAATACCCATCATTGTAGCATAGAGGTAACAGTGACATCCCCCCCCCATCATTTGACAGGTCCCGAGCCTAGTGATTGGTCACTAGGACCAATCACTGTATCATGGAAAAAGGTCACATGCTCCCACACACATGGAAGCATGGGAAATTTGCAACACAAAATGGAGCAGTGGTGGAGCGCAAATAAAATGATTGGTGGTGGGCTGTACAAAGTCACTTTGCCCTAAGTGGAAAATGCTACAATATCTCTTTAACCACAACAATGAGACACAAACTGTCTTTTTAATGTGAAATTCTGAGGCAGCAACTAAAGAACATTTTGAAATACACACAGGGTTGGGCCAAGGTAGATGCAGCTACTATTGTAGCTTTAAATATTGAATTACTGTTATGTGTGAATAAAAATAAAAAATCACATAAAACGTTGTACCCCTTAGTGAATCCCAGTTCTTTCCCTAGCATTTTATTTTTTTGTAGCAATTTTATGTAAACTTTTACAATTTGCGTTTGTTTCCTGATCATAGCACCAAATTAAGATAAAAAATGCTTTAAACCAGAAGCATCATTCGAGTGCCTTTATAGGCACAAATCACACAATAAAATTTGTAGGTTTTTTTTAACCCTAAAATTTGTAGTTAAAATTTTACTTAACCCAAATTATTTTTTATGAACTCCTTCATTCCCCTTAACATTTGAATTATTTATTTATTTTACTGTTTGTATGTAAACTAGAGCTGCAGCTAACGATTATTTTCAAAATCGATTAGTTAGCCGATTATTAAGTTCGATTAATCGGTTAATCGGATAAGAAATACATTTTAAAAATGGCTCCAGTGATGGGACTTCTAGTTTGTATTGAGATTGCAGTCCATCACAGGAGCAAGCTTGGAGCAGTGGAGGAAAAAAAAAAAAAAATAGTGTGGTGTGCAATATAGTGAAATGAAAAGTGTAAAATTATACAGCAATGAATGCAGAATGGCACCGGCTATAGAGGAATACAAAACCCAGCAATAGTACATTATACAGCGCAATGCAGAATACCACCAGCTATATAGGAGTAAACAAATCCCAGCAATACATTATACATACAGTGTGCAATGTATTGCTGGGATTTGTAGTTCTCTATAGCTGATAGTATAATATACAGCACAATGTACCATGAGCTATAGAGGAATACAAATCCCAGCAATACATTATAGAGCACCATGTGTGGGAAAGTGCAGGCTTACCTGAGCTGTCTTCCAGCAACTTGTTTCTGAGATCGGGCCTGTCTATCGGCGGCTGTCATCCCCCCACACATGCTCCTCCTTATTTCTTCTCCCCGTGTCCCTGTGCCGATCGTGGATTTGGGCGGGTGATGAGCGTGAGGCGAGGAGGAGGTGCAGAGCGTGGATGCGGGCAGGTCTGGCAGTGGCGAGCTTGAGGTGGGGAGGAGGTGTGGCTCGCAGCGTGTGAGGAGCCGTGAACAGGGCCAACCAATCAGAAGCCGATTAATCGATTATTGAAAAAGTTGACAACTTTTTCAATAATCGATTATGTCGATTAGTTGTTGCAGCCCTAATGTAAACGTTTTAAATTAAGCTAGGGGGTTGCACGCTTTGGCATTCTTGCCTTGAGTGCCAGAGAACCCTGTCCCGGCACTAAAAACGTTTACTGTTTTGCCAAATGATTTGTAATCCTGGTTACTTAATCTCGTTTTTTGTGCGTCTTGCACATTGCGCAGCCAGCCAGGTGACACATGTTTCCTGGTTCAGCACTTTATCTTCCTGGTTCATCTTTGTGGTTTCCTGTGTCACCTCTCTGCCTCCTACCTGATCATTGGACAATAAATCAGCATCATTAACTCTATCCAATGAGCAGGGAGCTGCCCCAGAAAACAGCAACAATAGATCAAAAAGCAGCAGAGTGATTATTCTTACAAATAGAGGCATTGGGTAATAAAATAACAATGGCTGGCAAAACATACAAACCCTTTTAGCTGGTGTTTGCCTAGCGTTACACTTTAAGTACAATAACAAAAATGCTGCAATCTGATTGGGGTACTATTATTATCATAATATTGATACATGATCAAATGTATATATGGATATATACAGTGTGTGTAAATATATCTATATCTATCTATCTATCTATCTATCTATCTATCTATCTATCTATCTATATATATATAAGTCTAAGGTCTCTCCTTTCCAATTTCCACTGATAAAAGTCAAAAGGCCAATCACTTGCTTTGATAGTTTAGATGACCGGTCCTCCCTCAACATTTGAAGCACTGTTGATAGACATGGCTGTGGCAAAGCCACTTGACCTTCTGCTCAGTAGGAAGCTACCATGACAGCAGCCACCCATTTGAATGACAGGAACAAAGATACAGAGAAGTACGAAAGTAATCAGTAAAGAAGTGTTGCTTCTCAACAGACCTTGGAGAATATTTATATGTAGGAAAACTTTGCCCCTCATTTACAACCCTAGCTTGCCAAAGATTCTAAATTATCAAAAGAAACTGATTTGTTCAGTGTGGCTCAGACTGCTCCTTTTATCATTGGTGAACCTTTGCTATAGAAGCTGACAGTGTTTACATTATAACGGCCGTGGCCTACATTATTCAGCTACTCTAGGTTAAAGACATCAGGTGGTGGTTTGATGTTGGCTGCAGCTATGATTCCATTAACATGCATACATGGATTGCCTGAGTGTGCATATTAATGTTTATTGATGATGGAACACAGCCAGATACCTCTGTCCTTATCTCGGGAGGAACAATTGCGACTGCAGAAAATATGCAATTCAGTTATTCACCGGGTTCTTCCAAGAATGATCAGCTGGGACTGCCTGCTCCTAATCACAGATGGATCTGAGTGTACATGTTAACCACCTGGCTCCATAGAGGATCATATCTAATCTATGGGTAACATGAAATAAACTAAAGGCTTGTGTACACAGGCGTTCCTGTGAAACGCAGCCTTTTTCCATTCCAATACACATGTGCTGATTGCAAAATGCAGGGTTTGACTAGAAAAAGCATTCCAAACCCAACCACAACAGAACCTGCTGCGTCCAAACAAACCCAACACAAAGCTAGTCAAACCTAGCTTTTTTAATACCCTTGGCATTAACCCCTAGCATTACATTGGCCCAAGAATGTAAAAACAGTTATCCCAGTACATTAGTCTATTAACACATGCAAAAACATCTAAAATATGTTGCATGTGTTCTATAAAATTAGTTTTTGTGTACTTTGTAGTACTCTTTCTCATGGGTGCAGATGTCTGCGTACCGTTAAAAAAGATCCAGATCTCTGCGCCTGGGAGCCACAGGTGCTGCATACAGCCACCCTGTACAATGAATTGACAGGATTCAGCTATATATTGGTAAACACTACTCTGAGCATGTACAACTGTAGAGGTTCATCTGCACACCCCTGGATGCAGATAGTCTATGTCCAGGGGTGTACATGAATACCTGTGCTCAATAATACACTTGGAGCAGCATTCAGCTTCATCCTGTCAGTGATCTGTATAGGGTGTCTGTATGCAACACCTGTGGCTCCCAGGCGTAGAGACCTGGACATTTTTTACAGTAGACAGACCACTGCACCCATGTGAATGAGCCAATACTGAGGATCTAGGTTTGAAAAACAGCTGTGAAAATATCATGCAACTTAAAAATGTGCAACTCCCATCTTTTTATTCTAGACATTCTCTGCTTTCAGGAAATGTTTCATGTTTTGGGGTTTAAAGTAATCTTCAGGCTTAAAATGCACATTTCAAACAGGGCTTTCCTTAAAGGAGAACTATGGGGTCAGGGATTTTCCCCATAGTTCTCCTTAGGGTAATGGGAGGACACAAACTAGCGTCCTCCCGTCACCGTAGGCTCAGTATACCGCAAGCTGCAGCTCGTGGTATACTGAGACGCCGCAGCGGATCCTGACATCGATGTCAAGATCCGCCCAGCTGCGTGAGTGACAGCTGGCTCTGCCTATCTAGAGGCAGAGCCAGCTGTACCTGCCCCCTCCCCCGTCTGTTCCGCCAGTCAGCACTGGCGGATCGGAGTGGGGAGAGGGGAATCCAGCCCCTCCCCTGTCACGGCAGAGTGCCGTGACAGGATCGAGAGGTGAGCGAACCCGGTATGTGTTCGCTCACCTCCCGATCTACTGAGCCGACCTGTGACAGTCTCATTGTCACAGGTCGGCTAGAACTATGAGGTGAGTGAAAAGCACCCCCCTCATAGTTCTCCTTTAACATCTTGTGTTTATTTGTATTGTAACTGTAATGTCTTCCTTATATTGTAAAGTGCTGCACAAACTGTTGGCACTATATAAATCCTGAATAATAATATTAAAAATAATAATAATAATGCGTGTTAAGCCAAATGCCATGTTTTTTTGCATTTACTTTTTAGAGGGAAACATAATGTGGGTTAACTATCTTCTCCACGGCTAAACTGAAATCAACAGGAATCTGCTGGCTCGCCTTTGATGTATGTTTCAATGCAAGGAAAATAATGTCCTCTAAAAATTGCCAGCATGATGAAAATTTCCTGCATCCATTTGATCAACAAGCAAATGAATCCTTTCACATTTGATTTTTTTTACCACTCTGTATCAGGGAGATTACAGTGAATCAATGTGCTATTTGTGTAAGACTGGATGAATATTTCACTCTTTTGTCCTCAGTCCCTTGATGTGGCCACCCTTTGGGTAGCTATAGACATAAGACAGTTGTCAGAAGACACACACACCAGAATGATTGTGGCATAACCATGCTTGTTTGCAAAGACAGACAGGGTTATTCACTGAAGGGTGAAGAGTTTGGAGAAGGCAGGAGAAGTGAACAATCTAGGGCAACATAGCTGATTTGGAAAAATTCTCCAATTCAGCTCACTTTCCAGGTCAGCTATGTTGTCCTAGATTGTTCACTTCTCCTGCCTTCTTCAAACTCTTCACACTTTAGTGAATAACCCTGTGAATGTTCATGTTTAATCCGTGTTCAGACACCATCTGGAGCTGGCTTATTGGCCCCCATTGGTCATCTGGGAGGTGTGTGCACAGGTTATGGAGATATGGCCATTCCCAACCGTTTTCAGCTATATCTTCTTATTTCTATCAGTACCTTAAATAAAAAAGGAGGAACAACCTAATGGTGCATTAAAGTAATCTTCAGGCTTAAAATGCACATTTCAAACAGGGCTTTCCTTAAAGGAGAACTATGGGGTCAGGGATTTTCCCCATAGTTCTCCTTAGGGTAATGGGAGGACACAAACTAGCGTCCTCCCGTCACCGTAGGCTCAGTATACCGCAAGCTGCAGCTCGTGGTATACTGAGACGCCGCAGCGGATCCTGACATCGATGTCAAGATCCGCCCAGCTGCGTGAGTGACAGCTGGCTCTGCCTATCTAGAGGCAGAGCCAGCTGTACCCGCCCCCTCCCCCGTCCGTTCCGCCAGTCAGCGCTGGCAGATTGGAGCGGGGAGAGGGGAATCCAGCCCATCCCCCGGTCACGGCAGAGAGCCGTGACAGGATCGAGAGGTGAGCGAACCCGGTATGTGTTCGCTCACCTCCCGATCTACTGAGCCGACCTGTGACAGTCTCATTGTCACAGGTCGGCTAGAACTATGAGGTGAGTGAAAAGCACCCCCCTCATAGTTCTCCTTTAACATCTTGTGTTTATTTGTATTGTAACTGTAATGTCTTCCTTATATTGTAAAGTGCTGCACAAACTGTTGGCACTATATAAATCCTGAATAATAATATTAAAAATAATAATAATAATGCGTGTTAAGCCAAATGCCATGTTTTTTTGCATTTACTTTTTAGAGGGAAACATAATGTGGGTTAACTATCTTCTCCACGGCTAAACTGAAATCAACAGGAATCTGCTGGCTCGCCTTTGATGTATGTTTCAATGCAAGGAAAATAATGTCCTCTAAAAATTGCCAGCATGATGAAAATTTCCTGCATCCATTTGATCAACAAGCAAATGAATCCTTTCACATTTGATTTTTTTTACCACTCTGTATCAGGGAGATTACAGTGAATCAATGTGCTATTTGTGTAAGACTGGATGAATATTTCACTCTTTTGTCCTCAGTCCCTTGATGTGGCCACCCTTTGGGTAGCTATAGACATAAGACAGTTGTCAGAAGACACACACACCAGAATGATTGTGGCATAACCATGCTTGTTTGCAAAGACAGACAGGGTTATTCACTGAAGGGTGAAGAGTTTGGAGAAGGCAGGAGAAGTGAACAATCTAGGGCAACATAGCTGATTTGGAAAAATTCTCCAATTCAGCTCACTTTCCAGGTCAGCTATGTTGTCCTAGATTGTTCACTTCTCCTGCCTTCTTCAAACTCTTCACACTTTAGTGAATAACCCTGTGAATGTTCATGTTTAATCCGTGTTCAGACACCATCTGGAGCTGGCTTATTGGCCCCCATTGGTCATCTGGGAGGTGTGTGCACAGGTTATGGAGATATGGCCATTCCCAACCGTTTTCAGCTATATCTTCTTATTTCTATCAGTACCTTAAATAAAAAAGGAGGAACAACCTAATGGTGCATCCTTTTATCAGAAATAATAAGAGTTAAATCTGATGGAAAATGAGGCATCAAAGATAATAGCGCTAATGAATGCTGCCAAATCATCATTTTCAGATGTCACGCGGCAGACAAAAGGACAGTGCAGGTGCGAAATAACAGTGTGCCACTTATGCCATGCAGATCACTCCAGGCTCCATGCATGTTTACCAGGGCTGTTTCAAGATGGAAGGGGTGGAGGCAACCCCCTTTGATCTCAGCAGGGCGTCAGATTTATTGACAAAGAGGAAGTTGACTCTTACCCCTTAAGACTAGGTCGGCCTCAGCCAGACACTTTGTGCTTTATCATCAGCAAGGAACGATAAACTCAACTCCTCAAATAGCACTCATGCGTTATACAACTGTATACCTAATGGCAGTAAAATTAAAGTACCGTGCAGTGTTGTGTACAGAAACCATCCCAGGGACTGAAGCAATATAGCATTTCTGCTTATTTGCCTAGTAAGGCTCCCTGATGTCCAGACAAGCCTATTGTTTTCGGAAGTACACGATTCTGAGCTCTCCTTGTTTTATTATGCAATTCAAACTTATTGGCAGTGTGAGCAGAGGAGCCGGTTGAACTCTTCACACACTGCTGCTATTCAACTGTAAAATCAGCTATGCTCACCTCTTCCTAATTATACCAAACCTGTGACTTCCCACGCTGAAATCCTCACCAGATTCCTGGGTGCAGAGCGGATGAGATTAGATAGAGATAAACTAGCCATACACTGCTAGAACTTCCTTTAAATGTTCATTTGAAACCATTCATCAGAGCATTCGATCTTGCCATCATTTGAGTCATCCAGACTGGCTACTTGAATGCCATCCCGGATGTATTGAACAGGTTCCTTTTGTGCGTAGTACATGCACATTACAAAACGTACAATTTCTACCAAACAAAAAATCACGTTCACAGTTAAAATCGTGTTCGTTCAGATAAGGAGCTCCTTTGAATTTCCTCATCACTTTGGTTGAAAACAAACATCGATTAGACCCCACTAACCTTTAGGAAATCGCAGAAATGCGAATTTGTGAAATAAATTCTACTGGTATATGGCCAGCTATAGACACAATAATGTGAAATAGGTAGATAGAGATCTGACATTTAAGCCAAACATGACCTGGGCCCCAACCAAATATGATTTCAGCAGCCCAACCTGACGTGAACTCAAGCTCTGCTTGGGACAGCTGAAGTGTTCACAAATTTGACTATACCTGTGTAAAGGTGGCCACACACCTTACGATTATCGTACTATAATCGCATGTGATCGACTTTTCACCCGTTCATCGCAAGGTGTGTGGGCAGTGTGCAAACGCATATACTGTACAATCGTACGACTTTTGACTTTCAAGCATGTTTGAAAACTTTGACCGATCGTACGATTATTGCAAGGTTAGTGGTGTTTCTGTACGTCAAAAATCGTACAATCTACACTGCTCATGCGCAAACGAAAATACGTGCGGTTGATTACCGCAATTCGTCCAGGTGCTTTTCTTTAATTACGGCTAATTGAACCTTGCGATAATTGGGGCATAATGGAGCCGCCGTACGACAATCGTACGATGGTTCGATCATCGGACGGAAAGTGTCGTCCGATAATCGTAAGGTGTATGGCCACCTTAAGCATAAGTGTACAATTTCTGGACAGTGGATGTCTGAGAGTAACATCCAAGCAGTGTCACAATTAAAGCATGAACGGTCAAATCCGACCATGGCCCAATCAAATGTCCCCTACCTGTTTATTATCGATCATCTGCTTATCAGGTCTATCTAAATGAGCACGCCAATGCTTGCATAACGGAAAAATAAGTATTTCTAGATATTAAAGTGGACCTGCCAATGTAAACACAAGGTCTGCTTTTTTGCAAGCCCCCTGCCACCCACAACACAAATTGCTTTAAAAATTATGTAAACAGATCGGAAGGAGAAAAATATTTACCTTGGTTCCTGCATGCTATACTTCCAGGAGGCACCGGTGATGTCACGCTGCTGCCTAATGGGGTGGCTGGGCACTCAAAATCCCATGAGAAAGCACTCTTGCAATGGGCAAGAGTGATTTCTCATGGAATTTTGAGCGCCCAGCTTTGCCAGAAGGCACGGTGACGTCACACTGTGCCTCATGAAGGGGACCCCGCACAGGCCCAAAACATTGCTTCAATGTGACAATATGCATCAATAAAAGACGAACACTTGGTATTGTGATACCACATGTTGTTGTGCAGTCAATCACACTGCAGGCGGGAGGTGCATTTAGGGTGCCATGTAAATGAATGGTGACGCATCACATCTCCTGCACTGTTAACGCACAGTAGGTGAGTTGTACAGCACTGTGCGGTAATCC
>NW_017306325.1:868814-886880 GCF_000935625.1 Nanorana parkeri
TCAAAGAGGCTGTAAACAATATCAAAAGAAAACAAACACAGAGCCAGTACCGTCTTTACAAATAA
This sequence comes from Nanorana parkeri, assembly GCF_000935625.1. Taxonomy (NCBI): domain Eukaryota; kingdom Metazoa; phylum Chordata; class Amphibia; order Anura; family Dicroglossidae; genus Nanorana; species Nanorana parkeri. The sequence continues at coordinate 868,880 of NW_017306325.1, forward strand.
AGCATATATTAAATAATTTTAAACTGTAAGCTTAGTGCAGCTCATTTGATCTATTTTACGTTTTAATTCACTAAAATGTTTAACTGAAAAACCTTGTATGCAACAGGGTTATTCATTCAGCCGAGTGAATAACCCAGCCGAAGTGAAGTGAGCCGAATGCTGTTACATTGGCTAAAATCAGCCGTACATCGGCACTGTAGGGCTGCACTTCGGTCAGCTGAATATGCTCTGCACGTCTGTACGGCTGCACTTCGGTTATGTTCGGCTGAGCCGAAGTGCAGAAGGACTTCGACTCTTGATCAACATCTGGATCGGCTGAGCTGAAGCTTCGGCAGCTCACTCGCTGCTGATCACCCCTCGCTGCTGTTCATAGGGTCCAAATGGCAGCTCACTCGCTGCTGTTCATAGGGGCCAAATGGCTGTGATTGAATAGCCGAATGCCACCTAGGGGCATTCGGCTCGGCTATTCTGCTCCGTACCTTCGTGGTACCGAGCAGAATAGAAAATCAGTGAAAATAGTCAGAAAAAAAAAGGGTTGACATTTTTTTTTAAATGTAAATAAATAGTAAAATTAAAAAATAAATAAAAATATTTTAAAAAACAAAAAAAAATAATAAAAACAGAAAAACAAACAAGCAGAAATAGCAGTGACAGCAAGCTCCACCCAACTGTTTCCTATTGGCCGGCCAATGAATAACAACTCTGTGGATCCGGCCGTGACGTCAAGGCCATCTCTGCCCAGTTGTTATTGTTTAAAGGAGAACTATGGGGTCAGTGTTTTTCCCCATAGTTCTCCTTGAGGTAACGGGAGGACACAAACTAGCATCCTCCCGTCACCCTAAGCTCAGTATACGCGAGCTACAGCTCGCGGTATACTGAGACGCCACACCTGGAGCGGATCCCGACTTAGATGATGGGATCCGCCCATCTGCGTGAGTGACAGCTGGCTCTGCCTATCTAGAGGCAGAGCCAGCTGTACCCGCCCCCTCCCCCGTCCGTTCCGCCAGTCAGCGCTGGCAGATCGGAGCGGGGAGAGGGGAATCCAGCCCCTCCCCCTGTCATGGCAGAGAGCCGTGACAGGATCGAGAGGTGAGGGAACCCGGTATGTGTTCTCTCACCTCCCGATCTACTGAGCCGACCTGTGACAGTCTCATTGTCACAGGTCGGCTTAGAACTATGAGGTGAGTGGAAATCACTCATCTCATAGTTCTCCTTTAAGTGCCATTATGCATTTTAATGACAGTTCTGGTTCCACCGTAATTTGGGGACGCTAATCTGTCATTACAACCTGGCGGAGCCAGCCGTGAGATCACGGTTTGCTCCGCCCAGCTGTCATTTGCGGGGCGAAAGGCCGGCCTTCGGCAGGCCGTTCGCCCTGCTTCAGCTGTCACTTCGGCTCAGTCAAGGCGGGCGCCTTCTACTGAAGTACGAGCTATAGTGAATAGCCCGTACAGCAGCCCTTCAGTTCGACTGAGCCGAAGGGCTCCGGCGGCCGAAGAGAGCCGAAGCTATGGCTGGATCCTTTGGCTCCTTCGTGAATAACTCCATAAATCTCAATAGAGTACATAACAATAATAAAAAAACAGATAATAACAACATACAATTTGATTTGCAAGGTCATTCATTAAATACATTTTTTGGGGCTTTTATATATTTTTTTTATATAAGTGATGTAAAAAAAAAAAAGGTCAATTATCCTAAAAGCATGACAATTGTATTTTTCATGCTGTTGATCTCAGTAGCAGCTTTCTGATATGGCATTGTGAAACGGATATAAGAATAGCAATAAAGGGTATGTAGCGAGGTCTTTTTCCACCCTTGCCTGTCTATTATTGCTGATGAAAGTGACTTTACTTCAGTGAGGCACTACCTTTTGTTTAGTGTAAAGTGTGACTTTTCAGTTGCGCAGGCTCCCTGGAGTTCGGCGCTTCTGAACGATTGTGCTTTGAGTGTCATAGATGGGGATTTCAATCCCTTTTCTGCTATCAGCTTAAACTGTGTAGAATATGGGGGGAAAAGCAAGCACTGAACGCTTTTATTTTAATCTGAGCTCGAATGAAAGCCTCAGCTGAATAAATGCATAAGCTATCAAGCAGAAAGAGGAGCTTTTATGTGACTCTTTATTTGGAGTATCACAAAATCTGCAGGAAAAATTACAATAATGAGTATTTAATCATTCCTGATGCCAATTTAAATCTGGATGGCTGGGTTCTAAAATAAACACGACTACTTAATGTATACAATCTCTGACCCCTGCTGCCTCCTGCTCTTTAAAACCAGCTAGCGTTAAAAATAATGCATAGATCTTTTTTTTTTTTTCTTTATGGTTTTTGTTATAACCAAAAAGCAAATAAAACTAGTTTATGAGCGCTGACAAAGACGAGCCATTCTGTAAGTGGATACATAGATTGGAATTGTATATTCAGCTTCGGTCTTTTCAAATCGTCCCACCCACACAGCTACAGAGCCTACCAAGTGACTTATTTTACTGGATGTTGTTATTTCAGTTAATATAAATCCCGGCAAGTGTCACCATGGTAACGTTCTAAAGGTATTCATTCAGCTTTATTTTGCCACAGTAACAGAAAGCTGAGGCCTGCTTATCTCGCAGTAGGCCTCATGATGGAAAGTGAGGAAAGAGCTGTTCTTAAAGGAGAACTATGACATGAGTGATTTCCACTCACCTCATAGTTCTAAGCCGACCTGTGACAATGAGACTGTCACAGGTCAGTTCAGTAGATCGGGAGGTGAGGGAACACATACCGGGTTCCCTCACCTCTCGATCCTGTCACGGCTCTCTGCCGTGACAGGGGAAGGCGCTGGATTCCCCTCTCCCCGCTCCGATCTGCCAGCGCTGACTGGCGGAACGGACGGGGGAGGGGGCGGGTACAGCTGGCTCTGCCTCTAGATAGGCAGAGCCAGCTGTCACTCACGCAGCTGGGCGGATCCCGTCATCTAAGTCGGGATCCGCTCCAGGTGCGGCGTCTTAGTATACCGCGAGCTGTAGCTCGTGGTATACTGAGCTTAGGGTAACGGGAGGACGCTAGTTGGTGTCCTCCCGTTACCCCAAGGAGAACTATGGGGAAAAACACTGACCCCATAGTTCTCCTTTAAAGTGGACCTTCGCAAAATATAACTTTGCACTATGGGAAACTGCACCCCCACCTCCCTTTTCAATCCGTAAAGCTGACTTTACGGATTGCCCTCCAGTCCAGCCCCAGTCTCCATTCTCTCCTAGGCAGGAATGACATGTACCTGGCTCGTGGTGCATCCTGGGATATGTATATCACATATCACAGGAGGCATTGGATTCGGTACACAGAAGCTGGTGGAGGCAGGACCTGGGGGTGTCACCTACTTGAACCAGGAAGAGACAGCTGGCTCCTGAAAGGAAGATGGCGGCAGGGGACTCAGCGTGCCTCATGGGAGTAGAAGATTGCTACAGACAGAGCAACACAGGATTCACTGGGCAGGTGAGCATGGTAATTAAAGATAAAAAGGTAAGTGGTGGTAAAAAATGTTAAAAAAATAAAACAGGGGTGAAGTTTCTCTCTAAAGTAAACCAACAAACTAAATTTAAGATTTTGTGATTCCAGGAGGAGTTTGCCATGATGTGCTACTATGCACGCTATATTAGAACAATATGGCCCAAAGAGATGGATATGGCAATGGCAGAGGATAGGCGGGAATTTTATAACCAAGTTATATGGGGGAATTAGCTGGCTGGCTGGGAAATCCAGTTTCCTGTTCTGTTAAGATATTGGAGGTGCATCTTTCCGGTTATCTATCATTTCCCTGTACCTGAGGGTTCTTTGTTGGGGTGAGAGGAATTTCCCACTGTGTGCTTAATAGAGGATTACTTCCTAAACACTTGGACTGTAATACAATACTAAAAATTATTTCACCCACCTTCCTGATGACGTGAAAAACGTTGACGGTGGCATTATTCAACATTGGTGAAATCATACATTAACATCTAGTGGTTAATACCATATGGTTTTTGTACAAATAGATGTAATCAATTAGTCTTGCTCCTTAAGACTCTGTTAATCTTCCGCCAACAATGGTGACTTGCTTTTATGAGTGTTCATGGATATTTTAACGTTTCCTATGTTAATAAAAGTTTGGTAAATTCTCTCATCTCAAAAGCCCTATCCAATTCTGTTGTGTGTATCCAATGGCAGAGGACATTGCAGGTGATACCTCCCGTTGCTGCAATGTCCTCTGCCATTGCCGCTTCCATCTCTCCCTGATCTTCTTCCAGGTTCAGCATCTACGGCCTCTTGATTGACCAGGCCGGAATGCGCATGGGAGTTACTTCATTTCGGCACAGGACCTCGCCCAGCTTGTCTGCTGCGCGGCTCAGTGCACACAGGCGCTGACAGGCAGAGAGGCAACACTTATGACAGATGAGACATACAGAATAGGGAATTTATCAAAACTGCAGCTGACAGAATCTGGAGAAGTTGCAGGCTTTTATCTTCAAAATCGTTGAAGACGTGTTTTGAATACATTATCCAACAAACTGCCCTGAAGGCAAATCTTCCAATGGGGATATTTATTCCCATGACAACTGTTCAAGAGGGCATTTCTCTCACAATGGAAAGATATCTTCTCACTTCCTGTTGACTAAAGGACAAGAAAAGGAAATTATCTCTAATTAAACAAAGATGGCACCCTTTAAAAGTATGCAAAATCTAAAGGCACCCCAGTCTAAAATTAAAAAAACGTGAATGTAAAAATGTCGACATATATGTGGCTCCTCCAAAATCCACAGCAGACCCTTATACCAGATATGGATTTTAGGGGGGCACACTATGCAAAAAACACAAAAAATGGGGTTCCCCTTTACATCAGAGTCACCCTAACATTAGGAGACACCTTTACATCAGGAGCCCCATCTCACACTAGGAGCCTTCTTCGCATCAGAGCTCCCTACTTTTACATCATAGTCCTCCTTCAGGTCATGAGCTCCCCTTTATATTAGGAATCCCCTCTTTGACATCAGAGTCCCCTTCACATGAGAAGCCTGTGTGTACCATGGAAAGACAAGATGATGTGCAAAACTTTTGTGGGACCCCAGGACAAAGCGGGAAGGCACATCAGGATGTTACGGCATCCTAGTTGAGAAAGACTGCGCTAGACTGTGAACTCCTCTGGGGTCTGGACTGATGAGACGGTGTCTTTGTACTTTGCAAAGTGATGTGAAAAATGTCAGCACTTTGTAAATACAAATAAACACGCACATGAACTCTGTAAACGCCCAACTCTCTCACAGATATATCTGCCAACTAAAACAATGTATCATCTCCAAGAATAAAAGATTTCACACATAAAATACACTTTTACCAGAACAGGGCGATCATCTGGTCTGCAGATTAAATGATCAGGCCCTGAGCAAAGACTGAGCTCTGAACCCATTACACAGATGAATCATGTCAGGTCTCCCCTGTTATGTCATTTCACTAAAAGCTAAATGGGATTATTATGGCGTCAAAGACTGCACTTTTCTTGATTATTATGAGCAGATGACCATGCCGTTAATACATATAATAAACAAACCTCTTTTTTTCTTATGCCAAGTTCCCCAAGGTCAGACCTAGTCCAAATATTACAATAACATTAATTGAAGTAATCAGATTTGATGCTATGGTATTAAGTGAAAAGGACAAAAAAAAGTGAAGAGGATCAATGCCTGAATCAGAATTTATATGGGTCAAAAATTACAAATTCATCAGCTATAAAGAGGCGATTTATTAACAGCACATAGTCAAAGGAAGTGCAACAATGAAGAGCAAGCAAACACATATCAGTTATATGCTACCCAGTCTAGTCAGACTAACAAAAGCTTATTGCAGATCAGTTGCTCTGGGTAAATTAACCTAAGTACATATATTACAAGAACCTTATTATTATTTTGTTCTTATTTTAGCTGGTGATATGCAACAAAATGTTGCTATGCAATGTATTTCACATTATTATATACTTACAAAATGTATATGGGTAGTTTATGTGAAGAATTAGACCTTAAATATATCAAACTACATTAGACAATCATCTGTGCCCTGTTTTTTTCTAACCCTTGCATGTAAAATGGAAACAAAAAACAGCAGGCGGTATACCGTGAAGTCCAACACTTGTAAATCTTTATTATTGCAGGACCTGCTTGGTGTTACCACCAGGACAGCCAAGGAAGTGATCGACTATAAAGTACTTGGGAGCAACAGGAAACCCCTAACTTGTCTGTATTAAACTGCTCAGTGATACTCCAAAACAACAGCGAAGGCAGCTAACTCACTAAAACCATGCCCCAGCAACTGACAATACTGTACCTCCATTTTCTTTAGATATAGTGGGTAGACGTTAGACTCTAGTTAGGTTTTAATCTATCAAAAAGAATAGAGCCAAAAAGGCTTAACAATCAACTTCACCAATGAACAAATGAAATAATACAACCCCCATGGGTATTGTACTTCACCAATAAATGAAATCATACAACCACTATGGGTAGTGCACTTCACCCATGAATTAATTAAATAATGCAACCACCATGGGTACTGCGCTTCACCAATGAATGAATGAAATAATACAACCACTATGGGTATTTCGTCAATGAAGGGCACGTCCGCTAGTTGTTGGTAGTTGTATTATTCTATATATTTAGATAAACAAAAGCCAAAAATATATAATTAACTCTTTTCTGCTCTACGAAAAACTGATTTATTGCAGTCTGTGACCCCACTAAAGAGATCTCCTTCGCTTCCTGTCTCCAACAGGGACACCGATTACAATAAAAGCATGACAGAGATTCTAGACTTTTCTCCATCAGAAGAACAAGTTTTGCTACATTGCCACATTAATTTAGGCAATTTCTCAGTCTTGATTATTGTACATCCCAGAGCCTATCTGTCTGTGCATGTAAAGTTAATCATCTTGCGGCCTAAACAACTGTTTTATAAAAGCACAGTCACCTTCCGTTGTGGTCATGTGATAGGCTGACTTTAATCTCTGTTTGAAAAATTATTTTGAGTTCTCGTTCTATGAGAAGCAGGTTTCATTTATTATAAAAAGCATTCCAGATTGTTTCTGTTTTAAATGTAGACTTTACCATTCCAATCTGTTGTATATTCCTCTAACAATTTCACTATTACTTTGGCTTTAAGCCCAGCCATTGATCATAGAAAGCAGATTCAAACCAAATGTAAACAGTTAAGTATTTGGCTTTTCAATCATTCTGTTTCCAGGGGGAAAAAAATTGCATTCCGAGTCAAGTGCAGGACTGCATTGGTTCACACATTTACACAAGCCTATAACTATAAGTAAATTATATTGTGTTCATTTAATAGAGAGCTACAATAAGCCAGATGGAGTCATACACTATAGCTACATGGTCTGGAAGGCTGGTTGCCACAACCAAGTGCTTTGTAGGTAGTTGTTATTCATGCTCCAATCAATCAGCTTCTCTTTCAAACCCAGACTTGCTTAAAGCAAGCTGATTTGCCCAAACTAATTTGCCTAAACTCTGAAAAACATGACACGTACCACCCAATGACAAATTATGAATGAAAACATTCAAACAATTAATTTATCATCATTTCAGCTTGCAAATGCTCTAGGCCGCGCGGATCCACCGACATGAACGATCCCATACATTGCTATGGGGACTGTTCATGCGACCACGTGGCTCATCGCGATCCAAACCGCCCCCCCCCCGCCCGAATTGCTCTCTGACCCTTTTTTGCCACGCTGATCAGTGCGGTTTCCATACAGCTTTCAATGGAACTATGCTCATCAGCACGGTTTGGAGCCTTTTTAATTGCGTTTCAGCGCTGAAACGCATTAAAAAACTCCCAAAACCTCCCTTTTGAAATCAGTGCGGAAACCGCATAGATCCGCAACTGCCCTTGTGTGAATGGGGCCTTCTAGAGGTAAGGAGTGTGTTTGGACTTTATGGGGTCTATTCACAAAGCTGCCGAGGGCAGCCGAGTGAATGACCGATCAGAAGTGAAGTGAGCCGAACACTGTTCGGCTATTCACTTCAGGCTGGTACGGCTGATTTCAGCCGTATATCGGCTGAAATCAGCCGTACATCAATCGGCTTTCAGCACGGCTGAGCGCTCGACTGAGCTGCTCGGCCGTGATCGGGAGCTGTACGGGCTATTGTGAATAGCCCGTACCGCACCCCCTCGGTTCTCCTGAACCGAAGGGGTCCTGGGGCCGAAGCCAGCCGAAGGATCGGCCGAAGCTACGGCCAGATCCTTCGGCAGCTTTGTGAATAGACCCCTATATCTCCTAGTCAATTACCTCAATAAAACTCCTAAACTCTGATCTTTATTTATATAGTAACATAGTAATATAGTAGGTGAAGTTGAATCAAGACAAGGGTCCATCCATATATCCTAGTCAATACTACTCAAGTATTTCAAGAAAACTGTATTGTGTCTCATTGTAACCCTAAACAGTATATAAATATAAGGGTTTGAGAACCAATTTAATGACTGAGAAACTTAAGGAAGGCCCTGAAAGCTTTAATTTCTTTATAACCTAAAATACATCTTTACTTATGGTGATTGAAGTGGTCCTTTAATTCATGCTCCCCTCCCCTCTGAATGCAGCCCACCAAATACTATACTTACCTTCAGCCCTGATCCAGTGGTGTTATCTGTGCAGTCCCGTCCTATAGCACACAGTATTCTTAAAGAAGACCTCCAGCTCCTCTTCACACTGCAAATGCTCACCATGGCTCCATTCAATCAGCCATATTTTGCAGGACCACTGAAAGCCATCATGAGTATGGTCATCCAAAGGGAATGAATGCAGCCATGGCACACAAGTACAGTGTGCCATACAGCCAGACGTTTTGTTTGCAAAGACAGTTCAGTGCCAGACAGGGCATATTGGAGGTAAGTATGTTACCAGATGGGCAAAGTTGCCCTTTAAATCATAACTATGGGCAAAATAACATATGTCACAGCCTGTCGCTAGCATCAACATGTCAGTCTTTGTTTATCTGAGTAACCTGTAGCAGGTTTAGTACCTGTTGATCTTACCAGTAAGGCTATTAGTTTTCAATTTCCTTCAATACACCCAGCTGTTCAGCAAAAATGGCAGTAAGGGGGTTGAAACAGACGGGGGTGCTTACAACAGTCAGCTTTCATTCATTTAAGTAAAACCTGAATTAAAAAAAAAAGAAACTGTTGCTAGCTAGAATTAGGCTTTATTTAGTTAGAGACGTATGTAAAGTCCATCCAAATATACTTGTGCATCTAACAATACCCTCTACATTGCTCCTCCATAAATACAGTAGAGGGGTGTGTGTAGCCACCCTAAAGGTGCCCATACACTTTGCTATTATTGTTCGATTTCCGAACGAAATTGGGTTTTCATACGATAATCGGCCAGTTGATGGGAAGTGAACGATTTCAATCACTGGCCGAATTTCCTCGATCAGTCAGGCTGAAAAACTTTTTTCGAATTGTATGAAAATCGATGATTTAGTGGCGTTTTTGGACAAAAAAAAATCGCAACATGAACACTGCACATGCGCAAACGAAAATCCGTTCTGTCGATCGACAAAATTCGGTCAGTTAGTATAGTATTGAAATCCACATCGCTCTGTGCATGATGGGGTATTCGAGCAGAACACCAACGATGGTCCGATGACGGGACGAAAGAAATCGAACGATAATTGTAAGGTGTATGGCCACCTTAACAGTTGTATTACCTGTTAATCTTGCCAGTAAGGCTGTTATTTTACAATTTTCTTTAATAGACCAAGCTGTTCAGCAAAAATGGCAGTAAGAGGGTTGAGATAGACAGCGGTGCTTACAACAGTCAGCTTTCACTCATGATATTGATATAGTGCTGACAATCTTTTACACAGTGCATATTGGCATCAGTCCCTCCCTTGAGCTTACAATCTAAGGTCCCTATTTCACATACATACAGGGCCAATTTAGACAGGAACATATTAACCTACCAGCGTGTCTTTGGAGTGTGGGGGGAAACCAGAGGAAACCCACACAAGCACAGTAGGAACATGCAAACTCCATTTGTAGATAGTGGCCTGGCTGGGATTTGAACCAGGGATCACCAGCGCTGCCACTGTGCTGCCCTAAACAAAACCTTCATAACATAAAAAGAAACTGTTGCTGTAACAGCTTTTACAGTGTTAGCTAGAATTAGGCTTTATTATGATAGAGACGTATGTAAAGTCCATCCAAAAATACTAGTGCATCTAACAATACCCTCTACATTGCTCCTCTATAAATACAGTAGAGTGCCGGTGCACACCTATGCGACACCTACTTGTACCTGTTTTCTGCGATACATGACGCGCAGCTGTTTTAGCCGCAATCGTGTTCAGAATCACAGGCGGAATAGCGCCTGGAAACCGTGCGATCTGCCCGGCACCACTGGGGTGGCATTGCAAAATAATGGCACCCACAGCGCGATCGATGCACATCTGGGCAACTCCTGACTGCGCTGCAATCCGCACGGAATCGTGCATAATTGCAGCGTGGTGGGGTGTCGCCTAGGTGTGCACGGGCCCTAAAGGCCTGTTCACACGATGTCCATATTCTGTGCTGACCTAATCCATACGCTCCTGCACTAAATATGCATCCCAATGTATCCCTATGTGTTTTATGGGCTCCTGTTCTCACGTGTGCAGTCCGTTCCGTTCCTGACTGAAAAAATACTGCATGTCACATTTTGTCCGGTCAGGAAACGCATGAGCGCATAAAAAACGCAACGAAAACGCAACGGAGCGCAATGCAGCTAAGCAAAAACATTTTTTTATTCTTGCTCCACTTTTTATGATGTCATCATCGTTGGACTTCCTGGTTGTGGTGGAGCATCAGAGGGAAAACCAGCAGTCATGACTAACATGGTCCTGGACATTGAGCGATTCGTCGGATTGATGGAGCATGGGCCAATGCTCTATGACCCCTGCCACACACAGTTTAAAAATATGCATCAAAAAAATAAAAAGTGGATAGATATAGCTCGTTCTCTGCAGATTGCTGTAGCCAGCACCATCAACATGCCTGCAAATATGTGATACATGTCTGATCGCCAGCTTTACATACACAAAGGCAATTAGATGTTATGAGAGGGCGGAAGTGACCTCAGAGGAAGAATCTGCATACTGAAAGCCCCACGGCTTGAAAAAAAAAAATGAACTGTCAGCATCCGGACCGAAAACGCATCGAAAACGCTTCAAAAACGCACTGCATGAGTAGCACCGCGTCTGCAGATCCGCACCTGCTCCGGACCTGAAAATCATGTGAACAGGCCCTAAGACAGGAAGTGTGCTGCTGGCCAAATCCCCAAGTGAAAATAAAGGGGAAGAGAAGCAAACAAATTTATTCACCACATCTAAGCACTGGTAAGCTGCAACATATTAAATTTTTGTTCATGAATGTAGATACACTTTAAGTTAGCCAATGAATCACTAAAACTTCAAACTTTCTGCATGTCCGTTGAAGAGTTACATTACAACCTTCTAATTATAAAAAAAAAGTTAAATGATATAGCCACAAGGTTAAAATGTGCCAGTAAATAATATACTAAAACACTGATGACACCTTTAAGTAGATCAGTGGTCTTTAAAGTACTTTCTGCTACACAGCATAAGTAATTTTCATTTTTTCACCAAGCTATTAAAAGCAATAGAGGGGATATTTTCTAGTTCTCCCGTCCCATTAAAAAGTGATAGATTTGTGATTTAATGCTCCAGGCACAATATGAAACTGGATATTTCACAAACTTCATTCATTCACAGGCCAGGTGTGTTACATTCCCATAACTTAATTGCTCATCTGGGCTCTCCTCACTTTTATTAAATCAATAGCATTCCTCTTTAATGTACCCTTGGCATATTAGTTTCAGTTTTCCTCTAACTAGGTCGTGTACAGATATTTTTGGATATTTAATTTTGCTCTTTCATGAAGAAATTATAAGGGAGCCATTTTTTTTGGAGAAATGCATCAATGGGAAATGTTATGTTAAACTCGGCTGTAGCTGAATAAAGAGGTCTTCATTTCTAGTTACTGTAAAATAGTTACAAAGTACTTAGTGGCAAAAATGCACACGGGCCTATGTAGCAGAGTAATGATATACTGGTCACAAAAATACATGTAAACATTTTAGAGCAGAGGTGTGAAATCCAAACTTACTAAGGCTCCATTCACACAGGAGCAGTTGTCCGCGCGTATTCGACCGGCCGAATACACGCGGAGCCGCTCTAAACAGAAAAAGCAATGCACTTTAATGTGCATTATTCAGACATTTGTGGCGGCTGCGCGGTACAAGAGTGTTTTTTTTTTTGACGGATTCCGCATATTCATGGTTATATAATAGCCGCAAATGAGCGGAATCCGTACAGGTGAAAGATTTTATCATTTGCGTTGCCGCATGGTCTTCCGTGCGGGAAACTCAACGGCTATATGTGAATGGAGCCTAAGGGCCATGCTGAGGGTTGTGAATACAATCAGGGGACATAAAGAGTAAAGAAAATAACTCTGAAGCTTGCCGCGGTACAAAGCTCAGGGCCACTAATGATTATACGACTATCTTAGTGTCCTATGTGTGAGGGCACAACAAGTGTCAGCTGTCCTGTCCAACTGCTGACACTTATAGTGCCTTCAGGACACCAGGATTGTCATGTACTGGATAGGGACTGCTGACAGTTGTAGTGCTCTCACACACAGTCAGTCCCGGATACACAGGACTTAACAGAGAACTATGGGGGTAAGTGTTTTTCCCCATAGTTCTCTTATGGGCTATAGCTTGCGGTATACTGAGACCGCCGCAGCCAGGACAGATCCCAACCATGCTGTTGAGATCCACCCAGCTGCATGAATGACAGCTGGCTCTGCCTATCTAGAGGCGGAGCCAGCTGTACCCGCTCCCTCTCCTGTCCAATCCTCCTGTCAGTGCTGGGCGATTGGAGCGGGGAGGGGGGAATCCCTGCAGGGAGTGGTGACTGACAGTCACGGCACTCTGCAAGGAGATAATCGAGAAGGTAGCGAGCGATGGTATGTGTTTGCTCACTTCCCGATCTATTGAGCCGACGTGTGACAGTTTCATTGTCTCATGTCGGCTCGAACTATGAGCTTGAGTGATTTTCACTCACCTCATAGTTCTCCTTTAACGGAGCCGCCACGACCAGTCAGAGACAATGAGGAACGTGTGGGGTTCACAGAGTGCGGCCAGCTGAATTGCCGCTCCAACTATTGTTCTGCCTGAGCGCAAGCTAGAAAAAAAAATTGGTACAAAGCTCGGGACTGGCAGCCCTAATAAAATCTTGCGGCGGGCCTTTTCTGGCCCGAGGACCTTGTAATTGACATATATATTTTAGAGGCTTACTAGAACTAGAACATGTCATTTGTGGCCAAGGCTAAAATGTATTTCTTCAGTTATTAAAGTGAATGTAAAGTGCATAAAACTCACCTGAATGGCAACACACAGCGGCCCCCTCCAGTTCCTATTTATCACCCCAGATGCCCAGAGTGCCGATGTGTATAACTGGACCAGCTTCCCTAATTGAGAACCTGGCCTGTCGCCTTCCACCTTCTAATTGCCCATCCATTACAGCAAAAGGAAACAGTTTTGTAACCAGGAAAGCTGGTTGATATTTGCATACAAGAACCCCCTGGGGTGCTGAAAACGAAAAGTGACCTGACATGCAAGTACTTAAAGGTACCTGCTGAGTGCTAACGTTAACTGCTCAGGTCAATATTCAGGTCTGCCGCAACAGAGTACCAACAGCACCCACTTAAAAATGTCTTTAAAAGAAAGTGCAATGCAGTAAGTCTTCACAAATAGAACTGCTGAAGTGAGGTCACTGCAGATTGGATTTTTAATTGTTGATATAAAACTTATATCAACTTATTATCATTTAGTCCTGCCAGCTCAAATTTCCTTACAGTTCCGGTTATTTCAACCACAGACATAGTTCTCTCCGAACACAGGGTGCCACCTTGATAAAAGCATGCTCCCTGAACTACCTCACAACTAGCTCACATGGATATTCATGAATCATGCACAGCTAAAGAGATTCGAGGGACTTTTTGCTAATAACACCTTATTATCTTTCCAGTCCTACGCTTCACATATTTGCATTTGAACATGCTTTTAGAGACTGTACAGGAAAATGCTTGTATTTAATACACCAGGGGTGAGAAGAAGCATAGAAGTCCTGCATGAAAGCCAGCAAGCTGAGTATGCCAGCATCACCAACAGATGTGTTCCAGGATCACCAGATCACAGAAAAAGTGAAAAGATGCTTCTGTTGCACAGCTCTCTCAGGATGAAAACCTGAACTATCCACGGACTATTTTGTATTCTGTATGAATCTTAATGCTTGATTTTTAGCTTTGACAATAGTGTATCTATAGGTTCAGTATGTTGTTTTTTTTATGATATAGCACTAATAAATGAAATAGTATAAAAACAGCCAAGCTTATTGTTTAAGTAGCATAGGCCACGCATAACGGAACAGCTGACAGTTATCTGTTATGTTAGGCTCCTAATGCAGCACTAAGTAAAGCAAGTGTATATACAGTCATGTATTACGTGTCTTAGTTCATTTCCTCTTCAAGTTACACTTCAGCTATGGCAACTTGTACTAATTGGCCTTTGCAGACTTCTTCATTTACACAACAACATCCCCTTGGACTTGCATTCCTTACTTCATATAGACTTAGATTTACTCTCCGTATTAGCTGGAGATGGCCATCAGGTTTACAGATCTAGGCAGCTGGCTTTTATTAATTTCGATAGTCCATCACCAAGATGGCTGCCGGCAGACGTCAATAAGATGCACGATGACAACATGGCGGAGTGTCACCCGGTCTAGAGACTGGGTGACACCAGGCCTCGGGACGCCCCTATTTGAGGCAACACTTGTCTGTAGCTGTGATCCATACTGAACCAGCCCGGAAACATTACATTGGTTTGTCTTCAACAAAGTCCATTCTGATGGGTTGCTATTGGTTAGGGCGCTCAGGAATTATCTCTTAAGAGTAAGAACTATTTTTTTAAATAAGGCAAAAGTAGTAAAACATAACATTTTAAGTTATTATTGTTAAGTAGTATGTCTAGGTGCACTAAAGCCATTTTCAAACTCACAACAGCTGAGCGAAATGAAATAAAATAACTTATTGGCACTCTAGGCAGCTGGGTTCCTCCTCAGAGTTGCGATTTAGCAGTGCCTCAGAAAATACACACAGCCAGACTTGCCGAGGTAATACATAGCAATAGTTAATGAAGGAATATGTTGATAGATTAATGACCAAATATTCCCAAAAATATACCAATCAGCACTTCATGCTCAGATTCTTAAATACCTTGGAGATAAGCTGACAAATATTTTTACACATACTCTGGGTGGCTTTGTTTTTCAGTTGACATTTTGACAGGTGGTTTTTGTGAGCTGGATCCCCAATTTCAGTAAGAAGTTTTAGTGCCGGGGACAAGATACAGTTACAAATTAATGAACACTTGGGAAAGATGAGTATGTGTTCATTCTCTACCAACTGTGTATAAAAAGACACAACAACTGCAAACTCTAAAAAAAAAAAAAAAAGTAGGCCGACATGAAGCCTGTCATGAATTTCTTCCAGTGCATTTCCTCACATCATTTCGCTGCTTTATTTAATAGTGTTAGTCAACATTTTCCTTTAAGCTTCAGAAGAACTCAACTAGGGGGCTGTTTTTTTGCATACTAAAAAGCTTCTTACATATGCGTCAAGTTTTGCCTGAGCTAATAAATGCAACACATTGTACCGCCTTGCTGGGCTTGACAGTTAGTATAAAGTTTAGATGTTAACGGGAATTTGTAAATACTTTTTAAAAGTTTAATACCTAATTGTACTAGTTAAATGTGATTTTTAAACACTTGCTGTTTTTATAAATACTTCTTAAATACACATCTATATTTCCTCCCTCTGCTGGCTATATGTACGTATACCGGGATGGCTGGTGTTCTTCCTGCACAGCTAATTACGTACAGAGTCTATTTGTTTTGTTAGCCTGAGCCAACTGATTGAAAACAACAAACTCTATAAGTGACTTCACCTTGGTGCAGTCATATGAGGATGGTTGGATATGCCGGCACAATATGGCAATCAAGAGCATTGGTGCAAAATTGTTTTCTCCCGACGCATGAGACATGCAGTTCCGGGCGCTGGGTGGGTAGATTTTTTTCTTCATTTAGCCCTGCTGTGGGCTAGCAGAGCTAAATGTAAATCGGGGGAGCCGCCGCTCATTTACATTAGTACAATCTCATTCATGTGTATATCTTAAAGCCAAAAATAAATAAATACATAAATAAATAAAAAGAGCATTATGGACTTCTTCAGAAGGACACAGCAGTAGTAGTTGCCACCTGTCCAGAATTCACTCGGACAGTCCGGGATTTTAATCCAGTGTCCGGTTTTCGTGGCAGCAGAATCCCGGACACAAGATGTCAGGCAGACAGGGGCTACCAAAATTAAGATAGGGGCTACTGGCCCCCCACTGAAAATAGTTTAAACTGTGATATTTACATATGAATAGGCAGCACTATTTACATATGACTAAGCCACAACTCATTCTCCCCCAAAAAATGTCCGCGTGTCGCTAGAGTGTTCGGGTTTTGCTTGAAGAAAAGGTGGCAACCCTAAGCAGAAGTCATTTTTTTTTAAGGCTCTCTCTATCTGACACTCATCTGAACAGAGAAGGCAGGAAGTGAAATGTATCACTGCTCTGACCCATTCACAGAGCGTGCCAGAGAGGAGCCTGAGCAACAGAGCTCTGTGAAAGCATCTAATGTAAGCCTGGTAAACGTATGAAAAGGTGCATAAAGCTACACCTGATCACTGCTAAAATATGCAATGCTTTATATTTACCCAACTGAACGGACACAACAGATGTTTGTATATTACTTAGTCATAAACATAAATAAAAAAAATACTACAAATACATTTCCTTTAACTATAATTAGCTGGATCCCCAGAAATAGTTTTCCCTTAGTAACTTTTTGAATGTATGTCTGTCCAACTGACCAAACATGAGGCTAAAGGTGCCCATACACCTTACGATTATCGGACGAAACTTTTCCTCCGATGATCGAACCGTCGTACGATTTTCGTACGACGGCCCCATCCTGCCCCGATTATCGAAAGGTTCAATCAGCGGTAGTTTTAAAAAAAAACACCTAGACGACTTGCGGTAATTGGCCGCAATTATTTTCATTTGCACATGCACAGTGTTAATCGTACGACTTTCGACGGACGGAAACACCACCAACCATGCGAACATCGTAAGATCGACCAAAGTTTTCAAACATGCTTGACCGTCAAAAGTCGTACGATTGTACAGTACTATTGGTCGGGCACTCTATTCACATGTTACGATTGTCGTACGCAAAGTCGATCGTACGATTATCGTACGATGGGGACCTTAACTGATTGCTATAGGCAGCAAACACCAGCTTGTGTCAGTGATTTGTGTTCTATATAGTATCCTTTAGGATCACACCTGCACAATGCAGACAGCGATTGCCGTGTGGCCCCACTGATTTCAATGGGGTGACATCCGCAACCTTTTTTTTGCGATACACGACACGCGGCTGTTTTATCGTGTTCGGAAGCACGGACGGAATCGCAGCGGAAACCGCACGATCCGCCCAGTGCGACTGGGGTGCCATTAGAAAATAATGGCACCCACAGCGCGATCAGCTCACACCTTGGCAACTCCTGACCGCGCGGAATCGTGCACGATTGCCGCACGGTCAGGTGTCTCCTAGGTGTGAGCCTAGCCTATGTCTATTATGTTTTTTTCTATTTATAAAGATCAGCAAAAGCATATGCGTCTTGCACATAAAGGGGTTCAGGATGTTTAACCTAATCATTTATTGAAAACTGTAGGAAGGGCAATGGAGACAGGTGGAGTGGTGCAAGTAGGAGAGTGTCTAGAGTATGTATTTTGCAATATACGTAAGCACATTGGTCCA
>NW_017306325.1:886922-930571 GCF_000935625.1 Nanorana parkeri
CCCGCCCCCCCCCCCCCCCCCCCCACCATGGAGAATGGGAGACCTGCAGGCTGCATACAATGTCGCCGAGATCACTTGTACAAAACAAGCAGTGGCTTCCCTACTGTACATTTAGCTCTGCTTGCCCAAAGCAGCACTACATATGGAAAACAACTACCTGCCTGGGCATCGGGAGATATCAGTTCCACACCCCTGCTGCCCCTCTACTCCCTGCTGCCCCAAGGCCAGCCTTGGTTGGCCTTGTGGGAAATCCGGCCCTGTCCCCATCTCATAAATTTCAGAGCAATGGTGTACCCATGTTTATGTCAATTGCAAAATCCCATTCCATTTAACTCCAAGCGTACTAAATTGGTACTTTTGACTCTGCTTGTTCAGGCCTTGTTTGTTGCTCAACTGTACACAGCGAATAAAAGGGAAGGATATACGTGTGCATAAGAATGTCCCTGAACTCTACACAAAATGGTCTAGAAAGCCTCTCATACACACACACATACACACAAAACATAATCTACGTAAGCAGTAGCGCTTTTGATCTGTTGAAATACAAAATAAATAAATAGCAGAATAAAATGAGAATGTTGACCTTGTTCCACACAGCACAGTATTCTCTGGGTCCACAATACCTGCACTAGGAGTCATATCAAATTCCTGAAATCAAGCCTTACCATGCAACAGTCCCATCTGCACAAGGAAAATGTTTTCCTTACATGTCCTTCAAGCTTGCATATAAATAGATGGCATTGAAAAGAGAATAAGCAGTGCAAATGTATAATAAACCCCAAGAGTGCCAGAGGGCCCACAAAGAACATCAACATAAACAAAGTGCTCCTCCTGCCAGCAATGAGATTTGTACTTCACCAACAAATCATGCTGTAAACTTAAAAAAAAAAAATGATAATCCAAAAAAACAGCATATTCAAAACACCAACAAATGCATTAGTATGTCAAAGAGACATTATTGTTTTATGTAAATGATCTGATATGTTACAAAGGCATTTTTTATTTAAAGGCAAATACCAAGTAAACCTAAAAAAACAGCCAAATAAATAAAGAAATTAGACCCAATATAATACAAAGACAAAATATTAAGACTGCAATATTATATTGCTGCTGAAAAAACATACAGAGTTGTGTTTAATCATTCTTTACTCAAAAACATAAAGATATTTTCATTAAAAATATAAGGTCTATGCTTCAACAAGTGTAGTCACTCAAATGTTTTTCAGACGTACAGTGCACATAACCAAGATCAGCTAAATTAAAATAAGGTGCCGGCTGACAGAGGCAAGCCATGTCCATCACCAGTAATCCAACGTATGTAAAGCCCCACACAACAGCCAGGATCTCGATGTAAAAAAGTTTATTCCCAGGAATCTACAATGTTACAAGCATGTCAAGATCCACAAGCATTGCTCTGTCATGCTTGTAACATTGTAGATTTCTGGGAATAAACTTTTTACATCGAGGTCCTGGCTGTTGTGTGTGGCTTTACATACGTTGGATTACTGGTGATGGACATGGTGTGCCTCTGTCAGCCGGCACCCAGCATTTTGGATGGGATTGATGAGTTTGGACATATGAATGTGAGCGGTGTCCTTTTTACAAACTTTCCCTGTGATCTTATTATTATTATTATTATTACTATTATCATTACTATTGATAATATTATTATTATTATTATTATATCTAAAATGCAATGCTGGAGGCATTCACCAGTCCTTCTAATTCAGGTGCAAGCAATGTCATGATGTAGTTCAGAGGTGGTATGATGTTGTTCAGAGCTGTGCTTTTATTTAAAGGAAGGGCATGGTAATCCTTTGATTAAAAATATAAAGTTAATTGGTAATGCTGACATGAGCCCTATAGAAAAATATAAAGTTAATTGGTAATGCTGACATGAGCCCTATAGATAAATAGCAAGTGAGACTTCTTTTAACGGTAGGTCCACTTTAAGAAGTGAAATACCAAACGTACATTGTACGCTGAGGAACACATGCGGGTGATTTAATGAAACCTCCATTGTGCTATTTCACTGTATTGAAGCTTGAATTATAAGCAGATGTAGCTGCAGTGCAGATGAAGGCGCGCTGAGACAATACAGGTAACAGAAGAAGCAACCAATTACAAGGCCTTTGCTGGTTCAGGTGCTACCCCTATGTGCTACAAGTGTTCATCATGGCTCTTTCATCATTATTATTCCCCTTTAATCATGAAAATATCCATGTTACCTGCTGAGCAGATACAAAGGCCTAACAGTAAGGATCATTTTTGAAAACTGGAATAAGGAAGAATGGAGCTGAAAGGGCCCCAATATATCCTCAAAGTATGGAATATTTTATTTTACCATCTATTATACTGATTCCTACATATTCAAACAGTCTGTAGAAAGGTGCCTGTAGAAAAAATAAATACGTCACTAACACTCCAAACTTCTTAGTGAAATGCCTGCATTGACGTTTGGGCATGGAATCACAAAAATGTCAAAGTTTCAGGGCCACCAGGGTCCCTTCATCAGACATCCAACATTTAACATATACAACATGTAACATATACAAGAACACAACAGACATACCGACTAAGGAGTTAGGTGTACCGGCGACTTTTTTATTTTTCCACTTTGGATGTAAGCGGCATCATCTGCAGCACCCTCTAACAATCTTCCAGGGCCTTATCGTTAAGGAGTGTGATGGGTCATGGACAATAAGCTTTTTTTAAAGAGACACTGTCACTCTGCCTATTCAGGGATAGCCCCTGCAGATAGTTTTCCACCCCCCTAGGAAGTCATACTCACCAAGCAACACTCCCACACAGCCATCCGGCCAACACCACACCTTAGACAGCCGGAGATGTTGCAGCGAGGAAGCGTGGGAGTGTGGCTTCACTCCCCATCAATCAGACTACTCCAGAAACCCCTCCTAGACCACCGAATCCTCCAATCAGGTAAGTGATCACCTCATTTAGGCCCCGTTCACACCAGGGCAGTTAAGTCGCACGGATTTGTCCGCACTGAACCGCCGACACGAACGATCCCATATATTCCTATTGGGACCGTTCATGCAATCGCACGGCTCAATGCAATCCGAAACGCCTGCAACCCAAAATGCTCCCTGAGCTATTTTGTTTTGCGCTGATCAACGTGTTTCCCATATAGATTGCGTTTTTAATTGCGTTTAAGTGCTGAAACGCCCAAAAACGCCTTTTCAAAAATCGAGCGTAAACTGAGCTGAAGCGCTTCCACCCTGGTGTGAATGGGGCCTTAAAACATTTACCTTAACCCCTCTTTTCTGATCCCCTGTCCACCCCATCATGTAGTTCCTCCCCCTATTCTTTTCTGTCATTATACTCTGAGACTATCAATACGCAAGTTCCACTGTGTGTTTGCATTTGAAATTCATAAATAACACCTTATTAAACAAACACATTAATACAAAGTTTCCTGTAGGGCCCTATTCACTAAACTATGTGCATGTTCACCATAGAATCGATAAACCTGCAAACAACAAGGCTGAACAACCCAAGTGCATTCTCTTACGACATGCACAACCACGATAGAACAAATATGTTTAGTGCCCTAACAAATGCAGTTTGCAAAGCAGCACATGTCCCAGCGTCCAAACATATGCCAGCTAAGTGCCGGCGTACCTAAAATAAAGACGGGATTTTTCAAATGTTTTCAAAGCTATCTTACATCTGTTAGCCATTTTCCATGTGCTTTTTCCTGTAGGAACAATAAAGCATGAAACGCACACTGAAACCACCAGAGGTCAATGTAAAAAAAAAAACCTTTGCACATGCTTTGCAGAGGGCACTACAATGAACACACACACACACACACATGTAGAAGGGCAGGCTGTGGTCATGGAATTGAGAATTCAGGGGGTTTTCTTTTCATTTCCTGCTGAATTGGTTAAAAGGTGAACCATGGGTGGCTCTGCCAGCACCACCCAGCTTTGTAAAAGTCGATTTTTCAATTGACATTTGTTGAAGAAGCCGGCTCGAAAATTGTTGACTGCAGCCAATCAGCTGATGTCACTGACCGGATATTCTGAGAGCCGCGGGTACCAGCTTTCGGAATTCAGTAGCTAGCAGGGGACATTCCCCCATGCATGCTCTTTAGCGTGGATGGGGGAAATCTAGTGATTTCTCTCATTTAGCGCTACGGCAAACTTAGCACCCTTAAAGTGTTTTTCCACTTTTGCAGTCAAATTCAAGAAAACTCCTATGTCATGTGTTCCCATTCACACAGAATTTCTAAAAATATGTATTTTTCATATTTTTAAACTTTTAGCTGTTTTTTTTGGAGGAGGCCTTCGGTCAGACTGCAGCAACTCTAGACAGTTTGTGAGTGAGTCTGTCCCCAAAACAAGGGAGGGGGGGGGGCAGACTACCATTCCTCCTATTAACATCCAGTGCTCCTAGATCTTTAATCCTTTGTTAGCACAGACAGTGTTCAATTCTAACTTACAACTTCCAGCACAGTACAAACAGGGTTAACTTTGGTGAACTTGACCTCTCCAGCCAGCTCATGCCCCCTCCTTGAAATTACAGGGCATGCAAAAACGAAATGAGCAGAAACATGCAGCCGATTTGCTCACTTTACGATCATCTCCCTGCAGAGAGCAGTGACTGTCAGTCACGGCTCCCCGCAGGGACTCCCCTCTTCGATCCTCCAGCTCTAAGTGGAAGAATGAACAGGGGAGGGGGCGGGCACAGCTGGTTCTGCTTCTAGGTAGGCAGAGCCAGCTGTCACTCACGCAGCTGGGTGCATCATGACAGTATTGTCGCGATCCATCCTGGCTGCTGCACTCTCAGTAAATAGTGAGCAATAGCTTGCTATATACTGAGCTTTGGGTCACGGGAGGAGGTTAGTATATGTCCTCTTGTGACCCTAAAGAGAACTATTGGATAAAAAAGTTACCCCATAGTTCTCTTTTAAGTTGTGAATGGAAACATGTTACAAATATTTGGCTGTAAAAGTGGAGATACACTTTCAGTGTAGCTTTGTAGTAGTGTGCAAGAACACAAATGACTGCAGGGAAATCTCTCCTTCAGGATCTCCAAGATACAAGAAACCAATGGGAAACCAATGGGTCATCTCAGGGCTGAACATATCCCAGGAGCCAGGAAGACAATGCTCCCTATCATTCACAGCTGACGCACAACTTTTGAGGTTTTCTCTAGTTGCTGTCAATGGAGCAGGCCCCTAAACAAAATCCTGTTGCCTTCTGGATTAGACAGACTGGCTCCTGAATTCCATATGAATCCATATGAACAACTCACCAGCATCTACCCAAAACTCACAGCATGGAGACATCACACAACCCTAGTCACATAAACTTAGAAGCCCTGATAACATTCAGCAGCCAGTTACCTGAACTCAAACACTATCTAATGGCTCCTAAGCCTCTTATCTCCTTTCTAATCTCCCTTCCTTCATACATCATCCTGACAATTGTCTTTAAACATGCAAATGTACTTTTAATGCAGAGAGTGATCCAAATCTTCTAAGGCTAATCTACGGCAATAAATTAGACAGAGCACAAAAGTAGGAAAAAGTTATTTATTTCTTCCAGGTTAGTTAATTACACATTCCAGCAGGAGGAGAGAAAAGTTCAGTCCTTTGTGTCACAATTGGGGTCGTTCACTGAATGTGTGAGGAACACGTCTACACAACAGAAAGGTGTAGAGAAGGGCCAATAAAATGGAAATGTTTAGAAGTGCCATTGTTGGGAATAATTTAGAAAGGCAAATAACGTTGGCAATTAGAGACACAAAGGAACGTATTATACAGTCTAAACTCGTCGACTTCACATTTCCTACCAAGAACCTGTTGAGTGTTCAGAAAAAGAGCAAGCAACAATTTTTTTAAGCATTTCTTTAAAGAGCAACTCCAGAGTTGTTAACAGTTAACCCTTGTAGTGGGGCTACCCCCACACTGCTCATGTAGTCTATATAGTCTAAACTCATCTATTTCACATTTCCTACCAATAACCTGTTCACTGCACATTATTTTATTTCCTTTATATATACCGTATTTATGTAAGGAAGAACTGCAGGGGAAAATATTATTAGCCCTTGCAGTGTGCCTACCCTCACACTTCAAGGGTTAAGTGCTTGTTTTGGTCTACGGAGGAAAATAAAAAAGTCATACTTACCTGAACCTTGGAGCCGGTTGGCCCTTAGATCGGTCCCTGAAGCCTCTCTCCCCCTCCCCTGCAGCGGTCTAAGGTCCCTGAGTCATTACGTTCTATACACTGTGTATAGGACACAAGGATGCCCAGGGACATACCTTCACTGTAGCAGGGAAGGAGACTGCTGGGAGGAGCGCTGTCATAGCTGGCTGGCTCGGAGGATCGGATGAGTATAACTTTATTATTTTCCTCCCTAGGCCAAAACAAGCACTTAACCCTTGCAGTGTGGCGGTAGCCCCACACCAAGGGTTCATTAAAAATTTCCCCAGAGTTCTTCTTTAACTTCTTAACCCCTCAGCCATTTTTTTTTTTACTTTACAGTGTCCGTCCTGCCCTTACCACTGCTTGTGTGTATTTTTTTTATTGATTCGGCACGCTGTTTGTGGCTCTGCCCACACAGCCACATCATCCATTCACAGATCCTTCCCTTCGACAGGATCTATGAATGGAGAAATGAAATGTTCCATCAGCCACCACGGTGGTGGGCCTTGTAGTTCTCAATGACGTACAAGTGCAGTGACTGTGCCACACTTGTAGCCCATTCACATTCCCTCCCATCTATGTTAATGCATATCCGTACCTTGTTAGGGACACGGATGGGAGGAACAGTCTGCAGGAGCCAGAGCATTGCACTTGCAATTCACTGATTGTGGTGGCAATGCTTTACTGGCTCCTATGCAAAAAAACAATATATTAAACATTTTTTACGAAGAAGTGTGTATTTATTATCTGTTTTGAAAAAGAGAAGTTTCACTTTAAGCATACTGGACAAAGAGGACAGAAAAAAAGAGGGGATAGAGACATAGAGAGGGAAAGAGAGAGAGAGAGAGAGAGAGAGGGGGAGTGAGAGAGGGGACATGATTGACAAAGGTGTAAAGTAACTTCTTCAGTCTTGAACTGAGATTGCTATCAGGGTAGACTTCAAACCTCAAAACGTGATTCCTGTTACACTTAACTGCTGGACCTCCATGTCAGTTGTCTAAACACGGCTATTTTCCATCCCTTTGTAATCTTACTTTAAAGCACAAAAACGTGCCGGTCTGAAATACTTCCATGAGATGGAACGGGCCAAGTTCTCTAACTTTTTCAATCTTTAGGAAACAAGATATGGATTTTACATTGTCAGCCACTATTCAACCAGGGGATATTATATATCTGGAATGTGCCCTATATGTCTCAATTGGACTTCCACTAGATTTTACACAACGTATTATTTCTTTCTGGAGTTGCGAGGTTTAGGGTGGAGGGCGGTTTCCCATCGGCCCTTTCTAATGTGCCCTAATTACAGCCTTCATCAGACACTGCAGGAAAATATTGTGTTGTTTGCAACTCTGTTGTTTCAGTTGCAAGGATGACAGTGGGATGCATCCAAGTTTGCCAAGCCAAGTTTGCTTTACACAAGGCTCCAAAGAGATTCGAGTTCTTCATCATGGTCGCTCTGCGTGGTCAGGAGAAGAGCCAACAGCTTCACATGACTGAACCCGATCTTTTTGTAAAATTCAGACTAATTTCTAACATCTGTAAGAGAAAAGCTCATTTGACCTCACAACAGAAATATTTCAGTTTAGCTAAAGTCATACCAGTCTCTCTTTCCAACCCCTCCCCTTTTCTTCATTGAGACCAGGTTCACACCATTTTCCAGGCCAGATCTGCATAAGATCTGGAACGCGGTGCATTGCGTTTTGCCGTGATTTCAGGGCAGGTTCACACTATTTTCCGGACCAGATTTGGTCCGGAAAATAGTGTGAAGCTGCCGCAGTTCCAGTGCATTCCAGACCAGACAAAATGAGACATGCAGTATTTTTCTGGTCTGGTCTGGTCTGGAACGGACTGCGATGGTGTGAACAGATGCCAGAAATAGCATAGGGATACATTAGGATGCATATTGAGTCCGGAAACAATCTGGCCTGGTCTGGAGATGATCAGAATGTGGTGTGAATGGGCCCTTACAGGGATTTTGCCGTGTTACAGAGCAAGGTTTTTTAGCTTAAAATGGTCTTCCAGGTGCAGTCTAGTGCATTTGCATGCGTTTTTTATGCAATTACATGCCTTCCAGTGCATTCCAGACCAGAGAAAATTAGATGAACAGTATTTTTAGGGATACCCTGGTATGCTTTTTTGGTCCAGGAACAAACTGTTCTGGTCGGGACATGATCCAGACATGGTGTGAAACGCAGCAAAATTGCAGCAAAACACTGAACTGGTCCAGAAAATGGTCCAGAAAATGGTGTGATCCTGCCCTAAGGGCACACTCACACCAATTGTGGCAGCAGCTGGAACGCACAGCAATCGCTCACAAACCTTCACCCTTTGTTCTGGGGTGGGAGGGGAAGGCGGTACATTGAAGTCAATGGCACCGCAGCCACACACCCCCACCCACAGTGCGATCGGACGTGTGGCAAAACACTGCCTGCGTCCACAGCAAGCGCAAAAAATGCTGCATGCTCTATTTTTTGCGTTCACAGTGGACCGGAACGCAGGCAATGTTTTGCCACACGTCTGATCGCACTGCGGGCGGGGGAGTGTGGCTGCGGTGCCATTGACTTCAATGCATCACCACGCCCCCCTACTGGTCCAGAACGAAGGGGGAAGTTTTGTGAGCGATTTGCTGTGCGTTCCGGCAGCTGCCGTTCTGGAACGAAACGCAATTGGTGTGAATGGGCCCTAAGACAAGAGTGTGCAAAGTGCTGCAGTCCAAGTTTCAGTTCAATATCACCAGATATCATTTTTGGTAGCTATTGGTTACTGCACATTGCACATCCACATTATCCATGACACAGCTTTACCAAAGAAGCCTTTACGTTGTTTTGGTTACCCTTGAGTTGGCCTTCTTGGCAAGTCCTTGTTACCTAGCAGTCCTGGACACAAAACAATACAACAATACAGGAGCAGTGAAGTGGGATTTCATTAGCAGTTCTCTGACCAAAGTCTTAAGTAGGTAATTAGGTTTGATTACAGGATTATGACACTAACATCAATGCCCCAAGGAATGTGATACACTGAACATCCAAAAACAAGTTGACTGGAGAAGCCTGTATGATTTAGCAAGGTTGTGAATTACCTCATCCTATCTTGTGTGAATTGAAGGTGTACCTGTTGCTCAGGTACAATGGAGGAAGCCATACTCAGGCTGGACCGGCAGTGGCGGCACTTCCCAGAAGTACAAGTATGCCTGAAGTCCACTATAGGGTGGTGTGATATCCTATGGACTAAATGAATTACTTAATGAGTCCTGATTTAATAAAATAGCAAACCTACAGCCATCACAGTTTTAAAATAGTTTCCAGAGAAGATTGTCTGTCAGTAACTCACATAGCCAACTGTGGACCCCATAACCTCCATATGACCACATACCTTGCAACTCTTTTTTTTTTCCTTTTTTTTAATGGCGATCTAACATTTTATTCAGTAAAGGAGCAATTTTACTGTTGGTCATATTTAAAAACTGGAACCAAGCAATAATATGTTTTTTGCACCTTATTGCTCTTTTTGGCTTCAAAAAGGTTTTGCTATCTGCATTTTAGCCTCAATCCACCACTCAACCGAACCAGTATTTCAGAATACACCACCTTCCTATAGCCAAATGTTAGTTTTAGGGCAGGTTCAAACCATTTTTCGGACCAGATCTGGACCAGTTCTGGAACGCAGTTCATTGCGTATTTCTTCTAGTTTGTGTCGCAATTTTGCAGCGTTTGGAATTCCTTTTTTTTTTTTAGCTTAAAATGGTCTTACAGGTGTAACCCAGTGCATTTGTATGCGTTTTTGATGTGTTTCAATGCGTTCCAGTGCATTCCAGACCAGACAAAATAAGACGAGCAGTATTTTTCTGGTGTGGTCTGGAATGGACTGCAGAGCCCAGAAATAGCATAGGAATACATTAGGATGCATTTTGGGTCCAGAAACAATCTGGTCTTGTCTGGAGATGATCCAGACATGGTGTAAATGGGCCCTTACTCCTGGAAATGTCTACTCCAGGGTCACAGGTATACTTTTCAGAACGTATTTTACAATCAGCAATGGGTTAAGCAAGCCCAGCGGCCACACAGGCTATTTATTGCAGAAGATGTCAGCTGTCAATAAGTATCTGCATTACCCAATACCAAGAACACTGTTTTACCCCAGAAGGGAACTAAACTTCACTGAACTAAACTAAACATACAGACATGGAGGAGTTAACAGTACACATACATCTTTATTCATGAGACCTGAGAGCTTCAGGACAATCACCATTGCTTATAAAGACTTATACCCAACTTTCAGACATGTGTAAGACCAAAAAAATTACCCATCATTACCATGTAGCAGATCACATACATGAACCATGAGGAATGAAAGCATCCAAAGTAACACTGGTGTTTCTTTACCCCCTGCGTTTTCCTTTCTAGTGGTATTTACAAATAACAAATGCAATGGTTGGAAGACTGAATGTAAACTTCAGTGAAATATAAACAGCCCATTTGTTTAGATCATACCTAACATTTGAGCAAAAAAGAGAGATAGAGGAGTTTGGGAACATTTTGGGAGCTATGTAGACTTGGAAAGGCAATGCAAACATACACGCACACCCCCCAGCCCCTTACCTGATGAGATGCATACAATTCCACAGAGCAGATAAAAGTGAATAAACTCCCCAATCATGGTGCTCTCATGCCACCGACAGCCCCCAGATAATGGAATACAATCCCCAGGAAATCAAACAACCCCCAAAGTAGATCCAGCCAAGCTTAATATAAGCGACTTTTCCCGCGATCAGGTTTAAATCCCAGAGGGGAGCAGATGAGAGGATGACTTGTGGTCTACACAGTGTCCAGATCCTGGAGGAGAACTTCTCCTTGTCACCAGTCAGGACTCCTTAGAAGAAAACTCCAGGGCTGATTACATCTGATCCCAGGGGTTCAGCTATCCAGAGATAATCCTCAACCCGAACAAGCCAATTACTCCTTGGATGTCTTCTAAGCAGCCCACCTAGACTGGCCAAAATGCTGCTTCACTCCTGCCAGGTCCCACACGCATCGCTCTCCATCTCCGATCAGCTCCGATCCACACTCAACTTTTAGAAGAGCCTTCAAGGCAGGAGGAGTTGGTGATGGATGGCAGGGATCCTGAGTCCTCCCGGCCTTACTCTTCTTCTTATGATGGGGAGTTGTTGGGAAGTTTGCAGGCTCCTGTCTCTCCCTCCTGTCTCCTGCTCAGACCGGAGCTGATCCCCATTTCATTCTACACGGGCGATGCATCCAGCAGCAGCAACTCTGCTTAAAGGGGCCGCCTCCACTTCTGCTCTTTTGTTGTTTGTTACACATGTAAACCTTCAGCCTCCCGGATCCCTCCATTCAGGATCATTGCTGCCATCTGCTGGTCTCAGCAGAACACACTCTTCAACACTTAATTCTTCAATCCTTTATAGAATTGTTAAAGTGACACTAAACTCAGGAGTTAAATCTTCAAAATACATTCAACTACCCTAACTATTAACACAAATGTATCTCATTTGTGTATCACAGGGGCTGTAGATCCGCAAATCATCTCTGAATTGGTGCTGGCAGAGTCCTTCCTTCTACTAGTCTCAGCAGAGCACACTCTTCACCACTTGATTCTTCATTCTTTTATAGAATTGTTAAAGTGAAAGTAAACTCAGGAGTTAAATCTTCAAAATACATTGTACCCTATTAACAAAAATGTATCTTATTTGTGTATCACTCAGCTCTGGATCCGCAAATCATCTCTGAAATGGTGCTGCCACTGTCCTTCCTTCTGCTGGTCTCAACAGAGCGCTCTCTTCACCATTTGATTCTTCTTTCTTTTTTAGAATTGTTAAAGTGTTAAAATTGCAGGTTTGTCACGGCCAGTGTGAGTGAGACTTAATAATCATAAGAATGAAGTTATTTGGCACCCAAAGATCGGTAGGTGCCGGATAACTGTAGTTTCTGGTTGCTTGAGAGTTATTGATAACTCTCAAGTAACCGTCCCCGAGGTGCTCCGCTTCTCCATTCACCTGCCAGCTAGCTTCTGCAGGCGGCAGGTGAATGTAGACACCCGAGAGTAATAGCTAGACTGCTATTGACTATTTCAAACTGCAATAGCCAATTGCAAGCTTGCTATTGCACCCTTCCTTCTGGAGGGTGGCTACTTTTGTTCCCCATGGTCTGTGTGTGTGTGTTGTAAAGTAGTCACCGCTCCAAGCTCGCTCCCGTGATGGACTACAATCTCAATACAAATTAGCCAATTAAACTTGAGGTTGATATCATCACAGGAGTGAGCTTGGAGCCGGTGGCTACTGTTCAACACACACAGGGACCATGGGGAACAAAAGTAGCCACCCCCCAGAACATTTTTCACGGTCTATGATTTGTTAATCGGTATGAGGTTCTGGATGAAAGGTGCAATGCCAACAAAACATCATATGCTCATCATCTGATCTCAACACCTCGGCTGCATTCATGATTATAACAATGTAGCAGAAGAATATTTATTATTTAGACTCAGTTTGCACATGCCCACTGACATATACATAAATAAATGAATACAAGCATACATACATTTAGCTCTGAAGAGTAAAGGCAATGTCAGTCTTAGCTGCATGCATTTGGTTTGTTAAATTGGAGCAAGAGCAAAAATGGCGGATATGACGCTGTCTGTCACTGGCATTAAAGTGCAATGGAAGCCAACACTTTGTAGTTTTGTACAGAGTGGAGAGGGATTGGAACCCCTGTTAGGTTTTTATTGCTTTTGTGTCCCCGTTAAGAATATTTATCCTGGTGACCATTACCAGTGAAAGGGGAAGAAAATTCCAACTTCTGGGTTGTCATCAGAACAGGAATAATCGTGGAATCTTCCAATGGGGTCACTAACTATGGTTACTCTGCTGACAGCCTGGGATTTCCCTCTCTTTGGTGCTATTACCTCTCACTTCCTGTTGTGACTATCAGACAGAAAGTGAAGATAAATCTCCTCAACAGGGCACAGAGGGCACAAGAAAGGATGGTTTCAGCAGATTTTGTCCTCCTTGTAACCTGTTTTGTCCTGCCAGTAGATTCATTATCTTTCACCTCCTTTTAACAGGGTGACAACACTGTCCAGTCTGCAGTAGGCATGTAAGCGGGGGAAAGCAATGGCGTAGTTGTGTTTCATTTCTGACTTTTCTTTCTTTCGGGTTCGAATGTCGTTTCGTTTCATTACTCAGGTTCGGATCCTCTGGAATTTCACCATAGTTTCGTCACATGTCCGATTTAGTTTCATTTTGAATAAAATTTGTTTGATCCGAAATTTTGTTAAAAGACCATTTGGATTCATTTGCAATCGGCCTTATTGGAATTCGGACATTTGGATGTTTCATGTCCAGTGGTGCATGCAAGGAGAAGACTTTCTCGCCTGGGTCTCCTGCTTGAGGGATGTGCATTATGAGTGTGCTGCCTGACCTGGTCTGAACCCTGTTGGTGGTCAAGTGTGGACCCAGTCGGGGTCTGGAATTATTCCTGGGATGGAGAGCCATGGAGGAACTTCTTCTGCTAGAGGTATCAGAGAAGCCAGAATAGGCTTGGACCTTGCAGGGAGTCTGGTGTCCACCCAGGAGAGATTTCAAATACGTCTATTGACGAGCTATCGTTCTCTGACACAGTGTCACCGCATTTTTTCGGTTTAAAGTCCCTCTGCACTATGAAACTGGAAAGCATTCAGTGAGTCTGGAGTTCTGTGTTACCTAGATGTCTGTGTTGGAAATGCAACAGCTTATGCTAATGTACTGATATGTATTTTGAGCACTAGATGGCGCTGTGGTGCAGTGTTGGTCTCTATGCTTAGTATGCTTGTCTGTGATACACGGGAAGTTCTATCTGTATATATGTTTTCCTCTCTATAATGATGTATTCCTGTATACATACATGTAATGTCCTGCTAAGCAAGTAAAACTTAATTCAGCATTCCTCAAGATATCAGTGCTTCATCTTAACACATAACCAACCGTCTGCAGCCCTCTCCCTGTTTTGCCGTTCATGGAATAAAGCATTGTAAAATCCTTAAAGTGAGTGGCTCCCAAATCTGCTTTCACATCTCATATACCAGCAACGGACTGGTGAAATGCCATCTCCTCCTGACCCTAGAAGTCAGGGGGTACCACGCAATAAAATAGTTATATTTGTGATTTTAAAAAGCCCTCCAGCATGCCAGAAAAAAATACTGTAGCTCACTGAGACCGGGGAAGAATAATAGGATTCTAGGCCAGATTTATATTTTCTGTCTCCTCTCCTTAGTTCAATTGGTCTGCCCCTATAAAATTAGCTCTTTGCTGACGGCACCAACTGCAGAAAAACAGAATCACACCATACTGCAGGAGAATCATTTACTAAACAAGAAGCACATCGATAAACCTATAAATGACTGATTCGCTGATCATTTTCTCGCCTGAGAACTCCTGCTTGAAAGTTTGGCGAATGTAACAAGCACATTTAAAGCTGAACACAGATCACAAACACTTTCATTCATATATACAGTATATATTTTATATATCCCTCAATAGTCACAAAGGATATCAATCAACTATGTGTGCACCAAATGCCTTTACAAACCAATATATATCCTGTAAAGGTAGCGGTGACATCATCATTCTGCTGTACATGGCCTGAACAGGACTTCAGGAGGAGCCCAGTAAGCTCCATCCACTTCAGAATGCTGGCAGAAAACTTTAGGTACGGGGCAGAGACAAGATCATTATTCCAGAAAAGAGAGAGCAGCAGGTACAGGTCTTTATCGCAGGAAACTCCTGTACAGGGAAAACTTTCACACTGGATTACTGCACAGATCTGGAAGAAATACACAAAGCTCACCAAGAACACACATGCCTCTTGTATATATTTGCTTATTCCGGAGTTAAAGGAGAACTATGGGGTTAGGGCCTTTCCCCATAGTTCTCCTAAGGGTAACTGGAGGACACAAACCAGCGTCCTCCCGTCACCCAAAGCTCAGTATACTGCGAGCTACAGCTCGCGGTATACTGAGACGCCGCAGCCGGAACAGATCCCGACAATTATGTCTGGATCCACCCAGCTGCGTGAGTGACAGCTGGCTCTGCCTATCTAGAGGCAGAGTCAGCTGTACCCGCCCCCTCCCCGTCCGTTCCGCCAGTCAGCGCTGGAGGATCGGACAGGGGAGGGGGGAATGCAGTCCCTTCCCTGTCACCGCTATCTGCCGGCACAGGATCGAGAAGTGAGCGAGCGCCGGTATGTGTTCGCTCACTTGCCGATCTACTGAGCCGACCTGTGACAGTTTCATTGTCACAGGTCGGCTAGAACTATGAGGCTGAGTGAAAATCACTCACCTCATAGTTCTCCTTT
Source organism: Nanorana parkeri (assembly GCF_000935625.1). Classification (NCBI taxonomy): domain Eukaryota; kingdom Metazoa; phylum Chordata; class Amphibia; order Anura; family Dicroglossidae; genus Nanorana; species Nanorana parkeri. The sequence goes on from NW_017306325.1 coordinate 902,440, forward strand.
AAGCTATAAGGGTCAATTCGCCTGCACATGTGCCTAATTTAGTCTGTTTTGCTGCTTATCTTCTACATTTCCCTTTGTTCCAAGTCTCAGTCACATTCACTTTATTGTTGAAAGAGTCAGTGTTACATTGTTTGCCACCAATCTTTTTTACGCATTCACCTTTATTGATTTTATTCCTAGGGATCCCTGATTCCCTAGGGACACCAGTCAGACTTGATCTGTTCCATCATCTAAGACTATCTAGACATCTCACAAATGAGGACGGCATCTCATAATTCTCATTTCTACACAATAGGAGTTCACCCTGTGCCCCTGGCTCAGACAGATTTTATAACCTCTACAAATAGAAGGGGCAAATGCTTTAATATAAGTCCCCTAATATCACAACATTGCAAGTCAGAGACATATTTCCTGAAACGGAATAAGGCTAGAGATACATGGGATCACATGACTAAAATCTTGTGCAATTGATTGCTTTCTTTGAGTCACATTCATTTTAATGAGAACTGCTACACTAGAGGTTTTGCAGTCACACAGCTGAGTGTTTGATCTCCCCAAATTGCACAATGCCACAATTAAAGGCAAGGCCTTAGTGGTAGAAAAACATAGATATTTTTTTTTCAGGAGATTTTGGGGTAATTGTTGAGAAGTCAGTGTTATGTAATAGACCACTCTACTCAATATCTAAGTCCAGTTCTAGGTTTTGTCCATGGAGATTTCATGTCTTTGGTTTCCAAAATTGCCCAGTTGCACTAAATATTCTTCCTTTATTACAGGCCGAGATTTTAGTGCAAATAAAGTGACAGTGCTGGCAACTACAGAATCAGTATTGATAAGCTTGGAAGGCACCACACTGACCCCCATCCTGAAGCAGTTTCATTGTTTCAGTTAGCTATGTACTGTAAGTGTACAGTTTTACTCTTATCATGCAAAGGAAATCAGTATACAATACATTTTAGAGATGTGCATTTGGATTGGGATGATCTCACTGAATCACGCAATTCCGTTTATTTGGCGGTTCGTCTGAATCCGAGCTAACAAATTATTATATGCCGAAATATAAAAAAATATATTTGGGCTTGCAGTAATTTGGTTCCTATGGGCACCTCCATCTTGCTGCGTCCAAGATGGCAGCGCTCATACATGCTTATTACATTGCCTGACGTCATGCATTCCGCTTCCTAGATGGCGGCGGCGTGCATGCACAGAATGTGCCAGTGCCCAATATGGCCCCACGTGTCATGTTTTTTAAACGTGCACTTTCGGATTCAGAGGTTCGTTGCCTCTAAATCCCAAGCAGCATAATTATTTGTTTCATCAAACGAAACAAATGAAAAGGTTTTTCCCTATTCATTCTTTTCGTCTGAAACTGATTTTTATGCTGTGCAAATTTTTAGTTAGTTTGTTAAAAGCTCAAGTTTCAGAAGTTTCTGAAGTTTCAGTTTAAATCAGGTAAATACTTTACATGATACGTATAACAAAAAAGGTGTATAAAGTTTTAAGCCGTTATTCACATTGACTTGTATAGGCCAGTAACTGATTCTTGCAGGAATCTGCTGCTGGCCCTAAAAAGCATGAGTACATAGGGCCTTTAGAAATCAGCCACAGACAGAGCAGAAATGTCTGTGCAGAAGCAGTTGTCTCTCTGCAGAGTTCCGACATCCCCTTGATGAGTCAGTGTCAGAGCAGGATGCACAAACTTTGCTGATTGCAGAGCTATAGGTCTGACTCAACAGGGGGCATGTCAGACCTCTGCAGAATGGCCTCTGCTTCCAAACAGATCTCTGTACCATACAGGCAGGAGACAGGCTTTTCTACTGTGGTTGCTTTCTTAGCAAAATGAACTGTAAGACTTTGCACACCTTCAGTTTTGATATACCTGGAATATGCTCAACTGATGTATACTGAGAGTTCAACTGGGTTTTAATTTCTACTTTAATACTGCTTTAAACCAGAAAATGAAAATACATTAATTAATGGAAACATATTGAAACTTGATAATTATCATGAACTCAGGAACTGAATGATAGATAAAAGAGTGGTGTAGTGGTTAACACTTCTGTCTTGCGCCACTAAGGATCTCCAGTTTAAAATCCCAGTCAGGACACTATTTGCATGGAGTCTGCATTTCTCCATGTGCTTGCCTGGGTTTTCTCTGTGTACTCCAGTTTCCTCCCACGCTCCAAAGACAGGCTGGAAGGTAAATTAGCTCCTGTCTAAATTGGCCCTGTGTGCTTGTGAGATAGGGATTTTAGGGACCTTAGATTGTAAGCTCCTTGAGGGCAGGGACTGATGTGAAAGTGCTGTGTAAATTGTCGGTGCTACATAAGTACCTGTAATAAATAAATAAAGGGTCAAGGTTCACTTGAGTTCTGAGATTAGCTTGCTTGACACTAACTGTGACCTATGATCCCCTGACCCCAAGCATAAGTGTCAAGCTAAACAAGGTGTACATATAAGCTAAAACAAGCCTTTACAATTATTATAATCACATGCAGGATATTCACATTCCTGCATGAGTCCAATCATGTAAGCTGTTTCCAGCATATTCAGAAACTGCAATGCCTGCTATGCTTCGATCAATGTTCAGCCCCATTGAGGTCACAGGGGCATTACAGGTACCGCTGAGGCCTCTCAGTAGGGTGGCAATTAAAGGGATGCCTGAGCTGTTTCTTTCTACGCTATCTGCTCTTGTGCCCTTTATAAGGATGCTAGCAGGTACAGCAAGTAGAATCACAAACTAATGATTGGGAAATGGTGATTTATAATGTTAGCTGCTCCTTAGACCTACACTGCTAGCAACAGATGTCTACTACTTCTATTAGGCATTATGGCAGACTGGCAATATAACTGAGGTGGAAGCCCAGTCTTTACCAACAATCAGGGACAGATTGGTCTATTGGCCACTTTTTTCCTGCCTTAATTTGTTTTAAAGCGTATTCAGCCTAATTATCATGAATAATGTCTCAACAATATCAACCCCACTCCTGTTCCTGCCCAGGTAGTGCCATTACCAGAGATCATATCTGGGCTTCCACACATATCCCTGGAACTTCCATATTCTCATGTTGGCTCCCATTACGCTATAATGACTTAATAATACTGTACACTCCAGGACTGGGACATGCAGTAAGTGCTGGTGATGATCATGCCTGTGAGTTGGTGACAGTGCTTGTTGCTAAGCAATGGTCAGATTCTTAGAGGATAGTGAGTAGAAGTAGACAAAAAGTCCCAGTGCATGGCCTTAATTCCTGCATTTATTTATTGCTCTTAACAGATTGTTTCTCCTCTCCAAGTAAAAAAAGTAAAAAGCTTAACTGACATGTATAAAGATGTACTGTATCAGCCCTGTTAATTAGCATATTGCATTACCTATTGATATACATGTTGCTATCAACTTAATGTTCGGTTTACTTGAAAGTAAAATAAAAGGGGGTGCATGGATACTGATATATATATATATATATAAAGAGGTCTTACATATACATATTAGCATATTATTAAATATATGATGCTAAAAGTAAAAAGGTGGATGTACTGTTGCTGGCATGTTTGTATATTTAGGTTATTTAGGTATTTAAAGCCCAATTGAATCCTCATAATTTGTTATTGTAATGCAGACAAGCTGCATATACAGTAATAAATCTGATCTACCTTTACTCTTTTACTTGTAAGTGCTGCAACAAGGGTTAAATACTCTTAGTGCACCATTCTGAAGGGATTGGGACATGACTCTCTTGCACAAAGCAGCAGCCTGGCTTTCCAACAGTCCGACATGCACCCCTACCCTCCAAACAGTTCACTTATCAACAACACTGCCCAGGTAGCCAAAATACTGTTGACTGGTGCATTGGTGTTGGAGGGATTTGTGCCAGACCATGGGAGAGTTGAGCCATTGCTTTGTGTGAGAGAGTCATGGTCCGTCTCTCCAGAATGCTGCAGCACAGTATACTTTAACCCTTGCTGCATCACCTACCATACAAATAAAGAGTAAATACAAATCTGATTTATTACTGTAGATGCAGCCTTGTTACAATATAGTTGCATATGGTTGCATTATAGTAATAAATCATGAGGTCTGGGCTTTAAGGGATAAGTCTACCTGAAAAAGTAATACATTAGTTATAGATGGAGCCTGGTTGACTTGCACAGCTACTGGCTTCTTCTATGTTTAAATGCTCCAGCAGTGATGTCCTCAGCTCTGACCTGTCCACCAGTGACGTGCGGTACCGTTGGTTCCTGGTGAGGCATTCCCCAGCCTCGCCCCCAGCACGCCCCCCCAGAGAAGACAGGGAGGAATCTCCCTGTCCCTCACTTGCTTGTTACACTTGCTCGTCACTGCTGAGGCATCGAGATCGATGGCCTCAGTGTTTTTTTCTTCTTTTTTTGATTGGACAGCATGGACCAATGATGCTTTGCCATTGGCCAAAGCCATCCACAGAGCTCACGCCTCTAACACAGAGTAGAGGCTGTGAAAGCTCTTGTTTCAATAATTAGGTTACACAAGCAGTGGGGAAGCCCACTGCTGTGCAACCTAAATATCTGTCAAAAGCCAGATGCAGCGCTGCCTGTAATTAACAGACAGCACTCCGTCCATGACAGGTTACACAGCGGGGAGGCTTTCCCTGATATGTAACCTGATCTGAATGGAGAAAAAGCTGTCAGCTTCAGACTTGAAGCTGACATCTTTTTCCTCCATAATACTAGGTGAGGCTCTGCCTTACCTGCCTCCCCTGACCGCACGTCCTTGCTGTCCACCTAGCAGTTTTGGTTAGTGAGAAGGTTAGGATTACAGGAAATGTTGCTTGGAAGGGAGGCCTAGGGTAAGGTGTTTTTCTCAACTCTGCAAAATCTGCACCAAAAAAATTACTAGCACTTGGCTCCTGATGGTAAAATCTATTGTACGGCTCAGTAGACTAACCCAGATTATTTGCCTGGATTTATGAGTTGCATAGTTCTCACCAGGCCATACAAATCTGCATGCAAAGGTGAATCAAAAATTTGTGGTTGGCCAACAAAAAGATTAGATTTGCTGAATCTGCCAGGGGCACAGATGGATTCGCTCATCTTCTCTCTGATTTAGCACTTAAAGTTTTGAGATGTAGTCCCACTCGCGGCCTAGTCCTTGCCTTGGGGTCTCTGACCTCAGACCATCCAAATGCTGCACATTCAATTTAAAATGTTACAGTGATTAAGCACAGCTTGCTCCCAGATTTGTTTATCGATTGATTTATGGTGACAAATTGTTTGCCAATAAAACAAAGAAGGAAAAATTTGATAAATCACCCGAGCAGGCGGAGATTGAGGCTGGACCTGGAGATGCTCCTGAAGAAAGGTCTCTTTATTGCTTTCTACTTTTAGAAAACCGAATTATTTCTCATTCCTCGCTGTACAATACAACATCAGCAGTGCAATAAAAGTGTCCTACAGTTCTCCATTCTGCTACTACCGAATATCAAAAAATGTATCTAAAAATATGACTTGCATGTCAGTCAACTGCATCAGACAAATGTTCTTTATTGCTACCATCAAGTACATGGTACCCTCCAGTAAAAACAAATATTAAACTGTATGGCCATGGCAGATTTGTGATCCTGTTGCTGTCTATAAGTTGCCATTGATAGGATCACTAGGAAGGGCAGAGAATAATATACACTCAATGGTGTCACTGCCTTGCTGGCTGGATAAACAAGGTGCCAGTCCCTTGTTGATGGAAAGACCACAGAATCTCCATTGCCTGTGAAGGAGCAATGACCCACTCATCCAGACAGCAAGGAACTGTGGAAACAAGAGTGTATTTCTCTGTCCTGTATAGCAATCCTTTCATTGGTGAGTTGCTACCAGCAACAGGATCATACGTGTAAAATTGCCCTTTAAATGCATGTCAGGAACAAAGCTGCCTGCTCAGTGTTAGCGTTTCCCCCAGAAACCCCCCCCCCCTGCTTTTCTTTGCTGGTAAACCTGTAATCCGGGAACCCTTTTTTATTTACCGATTTGTAATGCAGGAGAAGTATTCCCAATCACTCCCACTGCCAGCTCCATGTTGCCTTTTAAATCATTATATTAGTATAAAAAACAGAATATAAGACCCATTTTTAAAAAAAAAAATGCAAAATATGAGGTTACAACGTGTAAATAGATTTAGAACCAAAAAGTTCATAGACAACGCTTTAAAAGCCCCTACAGGTCTTTAGTTTAGGGATACACGTAAATATTGGCCCTAGAATTATTGCTCTCACTCTGGTGTGCACGGCGATACCCAACATGTGTAGCACGATCGTCGTGACGTGTGTTTACGTGAAGACGCACATGCTCGTGGGGGCGGGGACTTTAAAAAATTTCAAAAATATTTTTTACATTTATTTTATTTAATATTATTTATTTTATTTTGTATTTAATAGCTATCTCATAGAGGAAATACTGATAGCATATTGGCAGTGGCGTGTGCTCTTTAAGGTGATACTGGGGGTCCAAAAGACCCCTAGAATCACCTTTCCACTTTAAATAAGCTATTGAAGGGCAGATCACACTTCACTAGCTTATTGCTGGGCTGCAGGAGCCCAGCACTGACAGCTCAGGGACCGGAAATGATGTAATACTCATCGCTCCAGGTCCCATAGAGCGGGGAGGAGATTGGTGAACAGAAGTTCGCCGCTCTCCTCCCCAGCTTCCCTCCGGCACCCGACATGCTAGACCTGGGCCCACAGGAGGGGCAGCGGAGACCGGGGTTACATGGCTGGGGTGTCGGGCAGGGGAGCCTGCTGCCATTGAAGCACTATGTACGTCAGTGGACATGAAGGGGTTAAATACTGCTTCAAATGTTAGAATATGGTAGGTTATACATGTAGCACATACAGAGGAAGAACACCTCCCCTCTATGTTATGGAGAACAGGGGGAGGTTTCTCTAGTCCCGTCCTAGGGTAGAAACACTGTTCTTCCATGGATACAGTACAATAAGTAAGTGTTGTCACCATAGGACAGGAAGTGTGTTACTTGCAGGGTCACAGGTGAAAGTAAAGGTAAAAAAGAAAACTAATGCAGAAATGTTAAACAGCAATGGATGACAATTTTGTTCTTGGGTTTAGATACGCTTTATTGTGGTCAATGTACAGTGAAAGGTTTGTTACCTTTTCTAGAAAGCAATTGCTGGAGGGTCACAAAGACCTTTCGTCATGCCAGACAATCTCTACAGGACAGGTGATAACAGGCACGTCGGAAGCTTGCAAGTGCTTGCTATGTGGAGATTGTATGATGATTGAATGGGATTCTCTGATCTGCCGCATTACGTGTGAAAGTTGCATGTCCTGCATTCCTTTTTTTAAACAAATCCATCTATGTGGAGTTATACTCCATTAGATTTGGACCTCTCAGATATATGCCCTGTGCAGTCAAATTTCAGTTCCAAAATATCTAAGTATCATCCATTAGTAGCGCAGATTCATAGTGATTTTATCATTCTCACACTGCGCGTTTGCAAAGAGCCCATATCAAACAGAATTAACATACACAGACAGTGTCACGCAGAGATCAAGAGAACATTCTGCTTGGATCCACAGGCTTGGGCATCCTGCTTGAATAATTTAATAATAAATAAATCAACATATTTTTTTATTATTTTTTAAGTTATTTACTCGAAGCTCAGAAAACAAGCAGCATGTCTTATACACGCTCTGCAACTCATAGCGAGATCAAAGTTAGAATGAAAATGTTATTTTCTATGTCTCTGTGATTTATTGACACCTAATCTAAATGGAGCTGTAGCGCCTTTCTACGAAATACACATTTGGAGTTGTTGTAACATTTACTTGAAAGTGATTTTTGACATGAAGTTAATCATTTTTCTTGCTCTTTGCTACAGATTTTTCCTATTGAATTTTAATTTACAGTTGGTCATTTATATATCAGGGAATGTGAGGAATGATTGCGAAACTGAGATAAGCTTGATTGCCCTCTGTTGTTTTCAGTCCAGTCTTACCTGACCCATAGAGTTGCACTGAGAATTGTAGTAGTGGAGAAGCACAGTACGGACATTGTGCAATACTGCTGAGAAGGAAGCAGAGACTGCACATGTAATGAGCGAATATGGCTGCGCTGTGTTGAATTTTCTTTTAGCTGATTGCTATTGTGTCTGCAGAGATAGCAGTTGCTTATGGGGAGTCTGCAAGCACCCTGCTTATTGTATGGATGTGCATAATTTCACAATCTTTAAAGAAACTATGAACACAATTCCATTTATGGTAAGAATTATTGTTTTTGTTGCTTATTACAGGCATTTATATTGCACCAACAACTTACATCGTGGCATATTCACATCAGTCCCTGCCCCCCAGAAGCTTACAATCTAAAGTCACTAATTGACACACATACAGGGACAGTATAGACAAAAGCCAATCAGGGGCGCCCCGAGGCCGTGTGTCACGCGGAGCAGAGATCAGGTGATACCCCGCATGCGCGTGATATGCGCCCAGTCACTTGGGCTACAAGACTCTGCTCTCTCTTGGTTCTCCTCCTACCTATCTAAGCGCTCCTTTAGCGTCACCTACAATTCTAAACCCTCCCCTCCTCTTCCTCTTTCTGTAGGGGTCCCTTAAGGCTCTGTCCTTGGACCGCTTCTCTTCTCTATCTACACCTCCTCCCATGGTCAGTTAATAACCTCACATGGCTTCCAATACCATCTCTATGCCGATGACACTCAAATTTATCTTTCCACTCCACAACTCACCCCCTCAGTGTCCTCTCGTGTCACTAATCTACTAACTGACATATCCGTCTGGATGTCACAACACTTCTTAAAACTCAATCTTTCAAAAACAGAGCTCTTGATATTTCCTCCTGCCCGTGCACCTTTCCCATCTTTTCCCTTGAGATTGATAACACAACTATCCATCCCTCCCCCCATGCCAAGGTCCTAGGTGTCATCCTTGACTCGGACCTCACCTTTCTTCCCCACATCCAATCACTATCCAAATCCTGCCACCTTCACCTTCGTAACATCTCCAAAATACACCCCTTCCTCACCAATGACACCGCAAAACTACTCATACACTCCCTTGTTATCTCTCGTCTTGACTATTGTAACTCCCTCCTCATTGGCCCTCCACTACACAGGATATCCCCCCCTCAGTCTATCATGAATGCAGCTGCTAGACTCATCCACCTAACCAACCGCTCAGTGTCTGCAACCCCCCCTCTGCCGATCCCTGCACTGGCTTCCTATAGCCCAAAGGATAAAATTCAAAATATTAACAATCAGTTACAAAGCCATTCACAACTCTGTCCCCGGATATATCTCAGACCTTGTCTCAAAGTATCACCCTAACCGTCGGCTCCGCTCATCCCAAGACCTCCTGCTTTCCAGCTCCCTTGTCAACTCCTCCCATGCTCGCCACCAGGACTTCTCTAGAGTTTCTCCCATCCTCTGGAATTCTTTACCCCAACCTGTCTGTCTGTTGCCCACCTTGACTGCCTTTAGGCGGTCCCTAAAGACTCATCTCTTCAGGGAAGCCTATCCCACCCTCAACCTAACCGCTCAACCATCACGTTCTGAAACAATTCATCCCCACGCAGCTCCCTCCTCATGTATCACTTCCCCATCCCTTTTAGATTGTAAGCCCTCAGGGGCAGGGCCCTCCTTCCCATCTTGTCTTGAATTGTATTGTGATTGTAATGTCTTCCTTATATTGTAAAGCGCTGCGCAAACTGTTGGTGCTATATAAATCCTGTATAATAATAATAATATCACCAAGCACGTGCGCAATGACGTCATCGTGCATGCACAGTCATCTAATCTTGGTGATGGATGCCGGCAGAGAGAGGAGGGGACGTTCACCCGGCAGGATGAGGTATGCCGCCGGGTCTCCTCGTCTCTCTTGGCACACGAAAACTCGGTCCATGACCGAGTGCCCGACTTTTTAGAAGGGGTGACACCAAAATGACTGTCAGTCATTTTGGTGTCACCCAGGTATGGGCCTCACCCCCCTTGTGATGCCACTGAAGCCAATGAACCTTCCAGCATCTCTATGGAGTGTGGGAGGATTACAGAGGAAACACACACAAGCACAGGGAAAGCATACAAACTCTTGGCAGATAGTGTCCTGACCACGATTTGAACCAGGGACGCTCAGTGCTTTTAGGCAGAAGGGCTAACTACTATGCCACTGTGCTACCCAATTGTTTTCAATTGGTCTTCAGGCATTAAGGCACATTGCACAATCTCATTACTGTATGTGCTGCTGCAGACAAAAGTTGATAAGAGATCACATGACCCATGCAAATAACTGAAAAAAAGATTGCATACAATGGGTGGCTGGTTGACTGTGGCCTGGAGGGCAATCAATGCTGAACTTCAATAAATCAGCCAAATACACAAATAAAATCCACATAAGGGAGCTATTTTACCACCAATTGAATTGTATTTCTGTCCATCTACTTCTGAGATATACACAGTCCTGGAACACAGCACAGCTCTATCTAGAGGGGCAGGAGACCTACTTTTTCTCTACTAACACTAAAAGGTCTCCTACCCTCCCCCAGTTTTTGACCAGATAGAGATAGGAGAAGCAGCACACTGATAGGTCCATCTCTCTGTCACTCTGCTCTCTCCTTCTATCAGCAAGCTTCTTAATATCTATCTATCTATCTATCTATCTATCTATCTATTCATAGATAGATAGATAGATAGATAGATAGATAGATAGATAGATAGATAGATAGATAGAAAAAATGCAGATGCAGGAGCCATGACATTTACAAAGCTATGTCCTTCTTCAGGACAGTTATGGTTATTTCTTCTCCTGATAAAAATATGAATTCTGTAGAATGATATGACACTGGCGTCAGCTAGGGGCTTCCTATCATACATACGATGCCAGTTAGTGTCCTCTGATCAAGTGATCCTTCCCATACCTTTCTTCTGAATATCATCCAAGGGCTTCAGATCAGCAGTTGATTGATTATACATTAGTGTTATACACGGATATCAGGATTCCAATGTGACAGTAACAATGAATCTAACACGAACATTCATGTTATCCTAGTAGGAGAGGTATATTTAGAAGGGTTAAATGACCCCCTGTGTAGATTTTGTCTTATGTCCACTATAGAATTCTGCAGGCAAAGCCTCTGCTTCATAATACAATTGTATTGCGCATCAAACCTTATTCACCTTCTACAGAGATGACACAAACTCTATACAGTTCACTATATGTCATCATTGTTTATTCAGGAAATTGCACATAGCGCTTCTGCCGTCTACGACTCCCACCATCGCCTGCCTGTGACATGCAAACAATAGACATATCTCCTGGGTTTTTAAAATATTAATTCCCTTAGTCTTTTCTATGAAAACAAAAGGAAAATCCAATTTAACATGGATGTGAGCCACTCGCCTTTCTCTTTGTACCCAAGTGGAAACTCAATACATTATTCTTCCAGCGGGGCTGTAGAAAAAAGAGCTTTACATTAAGTATGCATTGTATCAGATGGAAGGAACACAGACATGAATAATACTATACAGTACCTATAATGCTAATTCAGCTCGATTTTGGATGCATGTGTCATGGATACCAATAATGGTACAGTGCATTAGTCTTCTACCGTCTCTCTTTTCATTTCAGGAGTGTTCCAGTTATATGCATTATGTGTCAATAGAAATAGTTGTTTTTAGGTACTTTTTATTATTATTATTATTATTATTATTATTATTCTAGTAAATAATATTATTCAATATCATTTTAGATGTTCCATTAATCCAAACTACCTCTCTGGTTCGATTCCCTGTGATCATAGGTGTCAAAAATCCATTTTGTATTTCTACTTTTGCAGCCAAATTGGGATAACATCTATTTTGTATTTGTTACATGTTCTCATTCACATAGCATAACCTAAAATAAATATTTAAAAAAATGGGCATCTTGCAGTTTGGATTGCTTTTACTTGGGTTACGGTTTTTACATTTTCTACTTGTTTCTCCTTCTTTGTACTGTTAGGAGGGGCATTGAGGGGTTTGTGTTAACCCCGCATGTACTGTGCTGGTTGATTCATTATAATTTGTAAAGTCGATTTGAACACAACCTCTCCTAACAAATAATTAAAGGATTGAAAGTCTGGGGTGTGCATTGTATGTTTATGAAGTTAATGAGAGAAATACATTTCAGCCCTAATGCCGGGTACACATGGTTCAAAGTTTCACCACATTCAAAGTGAACATGCTCTACTCTTTTAGTACATGAACCCCAGAATATCAGTGAAACTGGGGAATCAACTGCTTCCCATCCATTTACCAAGCACATGTGTGATAGGGCTTCTGAGTAAGGCTCCCTTCACATGGGTTTTTGAGGTTGATCTGTTTAAAAGACCAGTCTAACTCTATGGGCAGCTCGACGTAAATGGACATTCATATATTTACATCTGATTACCCCAGACCAAGGCAACTCTATGGGCAGCTCGACGTAAATGGACATTTATATATTTACATCTGATTACCCCAGACCAAGGTAACTCTATGTGCAGCCAGACATAAGTGGGCATTCAAATATTTACATCCGATTGCCCCAGACCAAGGTAACTCTATGTGCAGCCAGACATAAATGGACATTCATATATTTACATCTGATTACCCCAGACCAATGTAACTCTATGGGCAGCCAGACATAAGTGGGCATTCATATATTTACATCCGATTGCCCCAGACCAAGGTAACTCTATGTGCAGCCAGACATAAGTGGGCATTCATATATTTACATCCGATTGCCCCAGACTAAGGTAACTCTATGTGCAGCCAGACATAAGTGGGCATTCATATATTTACATCCGATTGCCCCAGACCAAGGTAACTCTATGTGCAGCCAGACGTAAATGGACATTCATATATTTACATCTGATTACCCCAGACCAATGTAACTCTATGGGCAGCCAGACGTAAATGGACATTCATATATTTACATCCGATTACCCCAGACCAATGTAACTCTATGGGCAGCCAGACATAAGTGGGCATTCATATATTTACATCCGATTGCCCCAGACCAAGGTAACTCTATGTGCAGCCAGACATAAGTCGGCATTCATATATTTACATCCGATTGCCCCAGACCAAGGTAACTCTATGTGCAGCCAGACGTAAATGGACATTCATATATTTACATCTGATTACCCCAGACCAATGTAACTGTATGGGCAGCCAGACGTAAATGGACATTCATATATTTACATCCGATTACCCCAGTCCAATGTAACTCTATGGGCAGCCAGACGTAAATGGACATTCATATATTTACATCCGATTACCCCAGTCCAATGTAACTGTATGGGCAGCCAGGCATAAGTGGGCATTCATATATTTACATCCGATTGCCCCAGACCAAGGTAACTCTATGTGCAGCCACACGTAAATGGACATTCATATATTTACATCCGATTACCCCAGACCAATATAAGTCTATGGGCAGCCAGACATAAATGGACATTCATATATTTACATCCAATTAAACCAGACTCCGTCTAGGTCCAAAAAAAATATGAAACAAAGTTGCATTTTGGCAGACCTGGTCGTGATGGATCAGGGGTAATTTGATGTAAACTTACCAATGTCTGCTTACCTCAGACTCCCCATTGCCTTAGTAGGGCTTGGTTAGTTCAATTTTTTTTCTCCATTTTGCGATGGAGATAAAAAAAACTGATCATATGGTCACATATGTCACAAAAGTGCTCCGATCAACAGCGAATCCGTGTAAAAGTGGCCTAAAGGAATGAAAGTGGGGCTAACTAAGGAATAAGGTTCCCGCCAACTATGTACTGGAATAATATTGTTGTAGAACTCACACTCATACCTCCCATCTTGTTATTTCTTGCTACCGAATTAACCACAACCATGATGCTTATTTTTCTTCCCGCTACAAGTGCGAGGAGCCCGTATTAAACATGAAAACAAACTTCATGCAAGCAGAAAATTGCCACATTTTATTAATTTGTTCCACAAAGAGTGGAAGTCCTTGATTAGTTGACAAGGAGAGTCCTGTTTACTCATACCATGTAGTGTCATGTCACAGGCTTTGCCGTGTTTTCTTAAATATTAACAGATACATGTCAAGTAGCAAGAAAAAGCTTCTTGTGAACCTACCCGCAGCTGTTTAAATACAGAGGTCACCCCTACTCTCATGCCTTATACTCCACAAAGTTTACATGTGTTTGCTTTCCTAATCCTGCTCATAACTGGAGTCATATCTCTGCCGCTATATCGAGTCACTGCAATATATAAGATAATTTTTTTAAAAGTCCCCAAAACATGTTGCTTACTTTAATGAAATAGGTCATAGCTGAAAAGAAAATGAAATTTAAATTATTGGTGGCCTTCATTTTAAAACCTGTGTAGGATTGTTTTGTAACATAAACAGATTTTTGAAATCTGCATCTTTTGTTTTTTTTTATATGTATATTTTTAAAAAGGAGTCCAAAAAGTATTATGTTGCTGGAAAAATATACATTTCATTGTCAATCAATCAATAAATCCAGGTGCTTTAAACTTCCTATCCTATCCTATTACTAGCAGATATACCACTTAAATGTCATGGCTCCTGCATCTGCATTTTTACTATAAACATTGAAAAAGTATATATATATATATGTATATATATATATGCATTTTTACTATTAGACGGTAGGCGGAGCTACCCTCACATCCAGAGCCAGATCACTGCTTGCATCAGGGCGGAGGGCTCTTGAGAGGAGTACTGAGTCAGGATGTCGTGATGTTTTTGGGAAGCTATGTACAGCACCCTGCCTGCCCCTCCCACCAGCAATGGTCTGCCTGCATTGCATAGCGAATTAGATGAGATGATGGGTCTAAAATAAGGTATGTAATGAAAACAAAAAGGTTTTTATTCAAAAATGTCATTAGCATGTTGTTAGGGGGGAGAGAGGAAACAGGGAAGGCAAAATATAATCAGAATAAACTTCAGCCTTAGCTCTATTAAATAAAACCAAATCAAGACACTTTTGTATCATCACAAAAAAACAACAACTGTGTTCTTATTTAATCTAGTTGGTAAACAGTGGCAAGATTAATTCATTCAAGCATTGTTGTTGACCTGATTTCAGAAGAAGTTTAAAATAAAAATAACTGATTGCAGTCTCCTTCATTTTAAAGTGGGTAATTAAAATGATATTGAAAAACTCCAAAATAGATCAGGATGTCTTTTTAATCATTTTATAATTTTCACACTTTCGGAGAATTATTTTCCCCGCTGCTTAGAGACTTCTGGAAACGCTGTACACTTAATTTTCCATACGATTACCCACAGAGTAGCGCTATACTTCAAATTTAATGAAGAGATATTTTAGCTATCACATCTGAAACACGCCATTTATATCCATTAGGAGGTCATTCATAAAATCAATAAGGGCTGCAGGATATAAACAAATGCATCATTGAAGGGGTACTTAAAGCATATCTCTAAATGGCTTGGGTCACTAATATATTTATATGGCTGATATGAAGAACACATCTTTATCTGATAACCTGTCATTTTTTAATAGTACATGGATGAAGAGTTGCCATTTTGTCCAAGGGTTATGGATTACATAATTGATTGTTGGTACCCAGGCAAGGCTAATCAAGTGCTACCTTAAAAAGTCTCTTCATTTGCTGGGTATGCCACTGAATATAGCATCCCTTGTTATGTGGTAGATGATACAAGTAATGCATGCCTGGATGGTGGACATATTATTCCTATTATATAGACCCATCTTGCCTAAACACTGTTGTTACCAAAACGGCAAGTGCTACAGGACTAGTAAAGGCAGGTAAACAGTGAAATGATGAAAATGTTCCCTGGATCACTGTGCTACATCACATGAGGTCTAGCATTTACGTGTCATGGGCCTACTTCAGTACATGCTTCATCTGTCAGTGTTGGTTTTGTCCTTTTATCATAATGTTGATCGAAGCATGTGTAGCCCCATCACCTTTTGTGAGGTGGCTACTGGAAGTTTAGTGATTGCCAGAGTTCTAGTCAGTCTGGCTGAATTATAGTTGGCATTTATCTGGTTAATTCCAGGTGTTAGGGCATTGATTGTACCTGCCTGAGTATAGTGTGAATTTGCTGCAGTGTGGGACATCCCATGGGGGACACTGTGAGTGTGTGCAGTTCACCAGCCAACCACTGGGGTTGTCTTAAACAGTGTTGCATGCTGGGTAATTGCTTATATAATCCAGTGGTCCCAGCCATGGATTAGTTCAGGTTGGGGTGTTGTCAAGCCTGCCCCCCAGGCTAGGCCTGAGGCCAGGGTGGTGGGGATACTGGAGTGTGGGAAATGCTCTGCTAGGCCTCAGGTCTAGAGGAGGCCTCTGCTGTTGTCAGGAGGAAGAGAACCAGGGAAGATGATGGCTGCTGCAGGTGCCTGGAACATAGTGGACCTCAAGAGCAAGTCTGGTGTCTCTCCTACTGAGGATTTGTGCCAACCCCTGTTCATCTGCTGCTCAAATATCTATTCACTGTCCTACAAATGGATCTACACTGAAATACTAAAGGGACTGGTAAGTCTGGAGTCTATTTCTGTTCTCCCCTGGATGTCTAGGTGTAACAATGTAGTCCTTTTCAGGTAATTGGATCACAACTGCAGAGCATAAATGCACAGGGGGACAGCGTAGGATGTAAGCTTATTACGTCATATGCTGATACTTCACAATAAATACAAATGTCAGTCTTGTAAGAATACAGTCCTTTTCAGGTAATTGGGTCACAATTGCAGAGCATAAATGCACAGGGGATAATGTAGGATGTAAGCCTATTGCGTCATAGGCTGATATTTCACAAAACAGTAATTCATAGTCAGTCCAAGAAAGCAGGGCTGCTTAACCCCTAATCCAGATCAATTCCACAAATAGTATTCAAGAGGTTAATTCACTTCCAAAGCATAAGGATAATTTATATGGCAGTCTTTATTGATACAGATTATTAATGAGCACTTTGTGTTGAGTAGCCTGCAGTAAGAGATCCAACAGAAAGTCCTGCTCCTATAGGAGTTATAGTATAGTGATGGTAGGAAAGAGCCATGCAGCTGAGACAGTTTAGTGCAGCACAGGGAGTAGATCCAGAAAGTGTAAAGCTGGCCATACATCTTACAACCATCACACAACTTTTGTTGTGCGATGGCTGTAAGGTAATTAAAATCTCGTACGATCTGCCCATCTTGGACAGGCAGATCCTACCTGGGACAATCGCAAGCCCTCCCCGCTGATTCCAATGCTTAGCGGGCAGTGTGCGTTTGCGCACACCGGCCCGTTCGGCATTTGCCTTCCGAGCACGCCACTAACCCGCCAAAAATCTTACGATTTTCGGTAGGTTTCCGAGCGTGCTCAAAAGACACGCCTTCCATACACCTGTCGATTATTGCAAGATCGCGGGATCACCTGCGTTTATCGTACAATAATCAGCAGGTGTATGGGCACTTTAACACAGGTTTAAAGAGTCTCCTTAACCCATCAGAAATCCTAATCAGTAGCAGACAGAAGGAGTTTTTCCCCCAAGCTTCTCACTACACAGCGTGAGGATTAGGAGAAGCGTTTGACCCGCAAGACAGGAGGAGAGGAGAACCAGTGCTTGGACATCAGCTTCATTGCTTTGACGCCAAGCAATTGAATTTCCTGGCTTAAGCTGCCTTGCGAGGTGGAGCTGTGTAACGTCACTGGAGGGTAGGCGGATCTACCCTCACATCCAGAGAGGCCGAGGAGCTGCTCAGGGTAGGTGCATTACACTCGGACCCCTATACCTTTTCTCCTAGAGTGAATATGTTAATATAAGTTCTTCAGCATTATATTTCTTGCCTGGATATAAGCTTTGCGGGCACTAGAAGAGGGTAGTTAAATGCTAATGAGGCAGCTGACTACCAAAACCCCTAGACCAACTAGTGATGACCCGGGTTATTCTGGCGGCTCTTTCGGGGGTGAGCGCTTCACATAAATACACACTAATGCTTATACCTGTTACAAAGGCAATACATTCATTTAGAATACATTTCACTTTCTACCGAAGATTATCCATGTGGTTTTTAATGAATGATGAACTGTTGTTGATGTGCAGTATTTAAAGCCTTGTGTAAATTGTCTGTAGTATATAAATGATTCAGGTCTTAGTCCTGACTTTTTTAACTATAGGTTTGACAACACTCCTATTGTAATAGTCTTATAGTCTTAATTTAAATATTAGCAAGCCTGCATAGGCTATTATTTGTGGTATGCAGTCCTGAATGCATCTCTTTGAGCTCCTGGATTTTGTTTGGATGGCCTGTGATATCCAGCTGCCCTTGTCTGTCCTACACAACTGCCTTCTCCAATCACGTAATTTGAAGATAATGTTAAAACAAGAATCGAAAAGGAAAAATATAATCAAAACAGTTTGAAGGGAACAGTCTTTTTAGGCAATATTTTGAAGGGAAAGGGGGCAGACAATAAAAAAAATAGAGGAAGGAAAAAGTTTTAGAAGACAACATTCAGATGTTCATCTGGAGCATTATCAGAAGCACAGGCAGGCAGAAATATTAAGGGATAGTTAGTTCCGCTCCAGGGCAGCCCTTACTCAGTTTACTTGCCCTTGAACCCTACAAGCCGGGCACACCAAGGTGAAGGAGAGGTCTATTTATGGTGAATGACTGCAAGAAAATGTGAATCCTATAAGAATTTATGTTTCTGTCAATAAGAGCCTAAGGAAGGATTGGCTATATTTAAAGGTAAAGAAGAATACTCTTTTAACCTCCCTGGCGGTAATCCCAAATGTGGCTCGGGGTTAATTTTCAGTACCAAAAGCGGTAACCCCGAGCCCCACTCGGGATTACACTGTAGCGTCACTTACCTTGTCCCTACGAGCCCCGCTGGGTCCTCTGGCCGATGCCGGCATCCGTCTTCCGGGTTCCTTCCCTGCGAGCGCCTGCGTCGTGGGGGGAGGAACCCACGGGAAATTCAAAAGTGACATAAATCAGACTACCAGGGAGGTTAAAGTAAACTTGTGGTCTTTTTAAAGTTCATTACCTGGTCATGGAATGATAAAGCAGGTGCCCACAGACATGCTTTAATTATTTTCACACTGCTTTCCTTAACATTTTGGGTGCCATATAAAACAAACAAGGACAAGCTGTTGCTGTGTCATTTCCCCTTTCTTCTTTCTTCAAGTGACACTAAACTCAAGAGTTCAATCTTAAAAATGCATTCAGGTACCTTAACTATTAACACAACTATACCTTATTTGTGTATCACTCAGCTGTAGATCATCAAATCATCTCTGAATTGGTACTGACACTGTCCTACCTTCTGGAGGGTGGCTACGTTTGTTCCCCATGGTCCCTGTGTGTTGAAAAGTAGGCACCACTCCAAGCTCGCTCCCATGATGGACTACAATTTCATTACAAATTAGTAGAGATATTTAGATACCAAGTACCGTACTTGGTACAAGTACAGATACTTTTCCAGCTCCAAGACTAGACTAACTTGTTCCCTGTGGTTCCTGTATGTGTTGTAAAGTAGCCACCTCTCCAAGCGTGCTCCTGTGATGGACTACATATCATGTTTACTTTACTAATTTGTAGGGATGTTCAGATACCAGTTCCTTAAAAATAACAGCTGCCTCCTAACTTTTGAGTTTTTCTCTAGTCTAGTCTTGGAGCTGGAAAAGTATCTGTACCTGTACTTGTACCAAGTACTGTACTTGGTATCTGAATATATCTACAAATTTGTAATGAAATTGTAGTCCATTATGGGAGCGAGCTTGGAGTGGTGCCTACTTTTCAACACATAGGGACCATGGGGACCAAACTTAGCCACCCTCCAGAAGGAAGGACAGTGCCAGATGATTTGAGGATCTACAGCTGAGTGATACACAAATAAAATACATTTTTGTTGATAGTTAAGGTACTTGAATACATTTTTAAAAGTTACCTCATGAGTTGAGTGTCACTTTTAGCTCCCTATTGGCCAGTGAGACTGTCTACAACACATTTCGGCCAACAGAGAGCCAAAGAGAATGGTAAGCAATATAAAACAGTACGACTGTGAGCTCTCTGATTACTCGTTTTTCAACAGAGCCTTCAGGATCCTTGGAGAAACATTGTACTCTGCAAATAACGCAACATAGGTGCAGGCACTTGGAGGGCAGGTTACTCTGAAAAGTCCTGCAGAATTTTTGGCTTTTCTTTTGCCTCTATACAGATATATGTGAACCCTAACAACAGTTTACTTCCTTAAGGGTGTGACCAGTCTGAAAAGCTTGTGGTTGTCTGTCTGCAACTGATAGAGAAATCCCACATTTTTCTTGATGTATGTAAGCTATAACCAACAATTCCACATTAAGCAATAACGTAACTGTAATAGTTTAGCTGAGGATCAAATGACGCATGCTGTTGAGAGGCACAGCCTTTCATTTCATCCAACATTTAAGAGCACTTTTACAGAAAAAAAAAACATAGCTTATTTCTTAGATGTATTCTTGACACTGCTTTTTAAACCTGTCAGTCTGCTTTTACTTGTTCACATCGCTGAATAACCAGGATTCACCGCAGCTTATGCAAAAGTCCTCCAGTTTCTTCAAATCTTGTGCCAGTATTCTCTCTTTCTCTGTAACACAGCTGAGTACTGTCTATGATACTTGTATTTACTTGTACAAACAGTTATATTTTCAGGTCAGGCTTTTGGGGGGTCTATTAGTCCTTTCTTCTTGGTCCAAGCAGTGCTGATACACAAAGGTATAGCAAAATGTTAAGAAAAAATCTGCAAAGACAACAATCTCTGCGAAAAAACCCAAAACAAAACAAAAACACAAAAGATACAGGGTAATCAAAGTGAGAAATTAAAAAACGAGTAGATAAGTGGGCTATGGAATGGAGAGGTGGCGGTGGGGGAAAGGTCACAGAGGTGAGAATGGTCATAAAACTATTTGATATTGAAGAAAACTGTGACCCACATTGAATCCTTTATCTCTTTCAAACCTTTCCTGTCAAACAGAATTATAAATGATAGTTTAAAGGTTTTTCTTTCCTGAGTATTTCTAAAGGTTCCCTTTAAGAACCACAACATTCATGTCTTCCATAGAGTGGTCTGGTTGTGAGAAAGTATGCCGTACAGGTGTGCAATATTTTTTTTTCTGCTTCAATGCACAAGTAACATTCATGGTTGTATTTGTTGCATTGCATGAGGTATACTACATTACAATTGAAGCTGCAGCTGTATGACCCTGTAATATTTAGGGTCCCTTGTGTGTGTGTGTCTGTGTCACTTTTTAATGGACTGATATGCATACAAGGTTTACAACGTTTTTTTTTTTTTGCAGGATTTGTTGGTGTCCCTGTAGTAAAATGAAGTGTTCTGCTGATTATAGTGGCACTATTGACAAAATATAATGACACATATTATGCAGTCTGTCACTAGCATTACCCCACTGTCTATGTTTTTCGGAACCCCCCTAACGGTTATATTACCTGTTGATTCTGCCAGTATGTCTGTAATTTTTCAACTTTCAATAACAGACCAAGCTGTCCAGAAAACGTGGCAGTTAGAGTGTTGAGACAAACCATTTAACGCTGACAGGGGTTGCTCACAATGATTAGCTTTTATTCATTTTGTTTAAACCTTCATTCCAAAAGGGGGAAAAAACTGTGGCTTTAACTGCTTAAAATGTATTTACTGGAGTTAGGCTTTATTTTGTTAGTCACTTATGTAAAGTCCATTTAAATCTCTTAGTCCATCTAACACTATCGTCTCCACAGGCTCACAACGCTGCTGTCCAAGAGTGGCACCATTGCTCTTAGATAAGTGAAGGAGTGAATTTAGCCACTCTAAAGACATTAAGTCAGATCACCAGGTGACAATAACAAAATGAAGAGCCTAAAAAAGTTGTAACCTTTCTTACTCCAAGTACTCCATAAGAATATTTGTTTCTGTCTTCTGAGTCCGAGCATATACGCTAGTATCTGGTGGCTTGGCTGTGTATGATGGCTCACCTAATGGGTCGGTGGTGGAAGCTGGAATTGTGGAGATAGTTGCATCAGTGGGTTTCCTGTAGACTGAGGTGTGCAGGTTGTCATGCCTAATGGATACTGTGGTGCATAGGAAGTTCACATATGTGAATAAATGGTCCATTGTTAGCTTTATTGGAGGGTGAAACATATTACGTAATGGGTAAACTCTTCTTTTTAGATTTGCTCACCCTTCTGTTCATATAATGAAACTATTTTCAATATGGAGATATTATACTGTATATGGCTTTTACTTCAAACTATTAAGAAACTTGTTCTCCAAGTCTGCCAAAAATAGGTTAGCATATTGTGGTGCCATTTTACTTCCAATAGCAGTACCCATACTGCTAGTGTGTGTGTAACATCCTTAGCACTGTATTTGTGGTTTGGTGAGGATGATAAGGATGTGTGGCATGTAGAAATTCCATCCTTGTGAGGGATTTTATACAGAAATTCCATATTCACCAGAAGTGTAATTGGTGGTAATTGCCATATATTGTGGAGGAGGAAATCAGTTGTATCTTGCAGGAAGCAAGAAGTAATTCTGACTAATAGCTTTAGCAAATTTTCGACAAAGCCTAAGATTTGTTCAGTTAGAATATTCATACTAGTTATGATGGGACTGTCCGGATTTCTGGGCTTGCGGATCTTCAGTTGTTGTTGAGTAAAATCATGGGTGGGATCTTAATCCAGTTTTCCAGACCTCTTGCCCTCTGGTATATAGTTATTTGGGGCTATCACAACTACTGCATACCCTTAATTTGCTGGTTTATTGGTGATGGCCTGATTGTTACATAACTCCTGTAACGCATTTTGCTCCAGTGGTGAAAGATTGTATACACTTTTTATTTGCTGTGTGCGAATATCAGGAATATAACTCACAGTCTGAAGTTCTAAATATATATGTCCAGGATAGGGTTACATCCTGCTGGAGGTTTGAAATTCCTGCCCATTTTCTCATGTCACGTTCAATTGCCATAGGATTGCTTTTATTAGGAAATATTTCTTGAGGCTCAATCTCCTGAAGAAATCCTCAACATCTGAGAATAACTAGATATGACCCCAATTTGGTGGTTGGAATGAATATAAGGGTCTTAGGAGAGGACTGATATTTCTAAACGTTTGTGATTGGACAAAGTCGGTCCAATTTCTCTCTTGTCCACATTTTCAGAGAGTAAACATGTTCACATGGGTTATCTTGTGATTCTAGCTTGGTATTCAGGTGACTGATAGTAGGAAGTGTAAGTGCGGAGTTGGTTTTATGATCTTTAGACAGTGGGGTCTATTCACAAAGCTGCCGAGGGCAGCCGAGTGAATGACCGATCAGAAGTGAAGTGAGCCGAACACTGTTCGGCTATTCACTTCAGGCTGGTACAGCTGATTTCAGCCGTATATCGGCTGAAAACTTCGGCAGCTTTGTGAATAGATCCCAGTATCTGCAATTTTTTGGCTTTGTATTCATTTCAGTGATTTGCAATCACCTTTGTATAGCTGAAAATGTATTTTTCATTTGGTTTATGTTAGAAGGATCCAGCGTTGTTAGGGTTTCAAAAAATGACTGCTTTTGTTTTCTGATTGCAATCCTTGCAGTCTCTTTTTACTCAACCTCTAAATGCTTTGGCTCAAATACTTTCAGCCAACGACCCAGAACAAGTATATTGATAAAAAATTCTAACTTTTCTCTGACCTAATGTGATGCATGCTTGTCTAGGATCAATAACCTTTACATTTTTGGCTGTGTATAAACTGGTTATCACATTCATCCCCATTGCTGTCCCCACTCTGTAACTTGCTGCAAAGCTCTAATATTTAGTCTAAGTGAGTGATTGCTGGAGGAGAAGAGACAGAGAATTTGACTTACTAAAGGCACAGATGCTGTTCATTTGCACCATCCCCTTAGCTGAGCTTAGCTCTGCTAACTTTAATCACCCAATCATGTGTAACCAAAATGCTGATTTTTATTTTCCTTGCTTGTGATTGGGCAAAGTGAGATTGCACCACATTCACTAAGCTAGGGGAAATGCTCTTGAAAAGTCATTATCTATTATCCTCCCAATGTAATCTGTAGTGATCTGGCTGTCATGCTGATCTGCTGGCTTCAATGCTTTCTGAGTCATTGACACAACACAAGAATTGAACTTAGATGCCCTAATATTACTCCAACCTCAATAGCCATATGATTATTCTAGGTTAGTGAATATTAAATCCATGGGATCTACATGGAAGTCAGGGGACTAATATTCTCAGAAACAGGTCCACAATAGCATAATAACAAAGTTGTTGACTTTGTTACAGTAAAATGCATTCTAGGAAGGGGCATATTGTCCCAACGACATATGGGCAGTAAGCAAAGATTGTCCTTCTCATTAAGAATTAATATCCACAGCAAAAGAAAAGCGCTCAGCTTAATCACTGCACTAGTCACATGTTTCTTAAGTTCCTCTAAGTCAGGGATGTCCAAACTCTGGCCCTCCAGCTGTGGTGAAACTACAAATCCCATGAAGAATCTCTCTCCAGGAGTTATGTCTGTGGCTGTGAGAATCTTGCAAAGCCTCATGGGATTCGTAGTTCCACCACAGCTGGAGGGCCGCAGTTTGGACATCCCTGCTCTAAGTCATCTCAACCTACAAGGGTATAACTTGTTTTAAGTGGGTGGAAGCTCCATGTCCCTCAGATTTGTCTCTTGTCACTTAACCTATTTTGTATTCCTTCCTGCCTTTAAAAGGATCTACTCACATACTGTACATATGGATGACACAAAGGGGTTGATTTACTAACCTTATAAACACACCACGAACATGTATACACCTCTGTAGTGTGTTCCCTCCCAGCATGATCTATGGGTGGAATCTAAACACCTTTGTAGTGTGTACACACCCAGCAGGTGTGTTGTGCAAAGCCCTGCATGAATTTGCAAGGTGATGTTGTGTAAATTAGCTCTATGTTGTGTTGCTTGCGTTGATGAATGCAGGAATATAAATGCATGAGCTAACCATTTTTGTCTAAACTGTGAAGCAGCATTATATATGCATCATGTGCATGATTTTTCCATATATGGCATTAGTGGAAATATGCTTTTAGAGACTTTTTGGTTGATAAATACGTTTTGCTGTGTGAAAATCACACGCACCTGGTGCGTGTGTGTGTTTAGGTTAGTAAATCACCCCCAAGGCCTTAAAGTGTATATATTTTATTCTTCTACTATTAGACAGCAAGGAAGGGTTAAAACCCCCATCAAATTATTTTTTGCTATCTGCGTCCCTTTGGGTAGATTACCCTTCACTTTCTCTCATGAAGAAACAAGAGGAAGTGATAGGAAATATCTACAAATAAAGAAAAAATTCCCTTCTAGAAAGTTGTCAGTAGAGCATGTGTTCCCATTGGAATATTCACCCTCACTCTTGTTCTGGTGACAACTCTAAAATGTTGGCTTTGCAATAAATTTTCTCTCTTGGTGACAATAGTCACCAGGACAAAGAGGCAGGGTCAATACATTTAATGGGAAGGCAGACAGATATTCCAAATCTAAAAAAAAAAAAAAAGGTTTTAGCTATACATTTAACACAAGGTTAAGAATCTTTATTTTAAGCTATATTACTATATTTTTTTAAATCTGAGTGGACAAGGATTAAATTCTTTGGCAAATAAGAACACCAAATTTGTAAATAAGCCTAAAGTGGCTTAGTACAATGATATAAAAAAAAAAGACAAAATAGCTTCCAAGTTAATTTTTGATACATATTATTTATATTCTTATAAAATTCTGCTAAAACTGTTTTTCTATTTCTATAAAAGATGAGGAACATAAAAAATATACTAATTAATATTATAATAATAAATGTAATTTGAAGGAGAACATCATTTTCGGGATGCCTAGCTAGACATTGAGATTTAGCTAAAGCCCAGCACCTTGTTTTTACAGCTTGCACATGTTTACTTTAAGCTTCCAAGTTAATTTTTGATACATATTATTTATATTCTTATAAAATTCTGCTAAAACTGTTTTTCTATTTCTATAAAAGATGAGGAACATAAAAAATATACTAATTAATATTATAATAATAAATGTAATTTGAAGGAGAACATCATTTTCGGGATGCCTAGCTAGACATTGAGATTTAGCTAAAGCCCAGCACCTTGTTTTTACAGCTTGCACATGTTTACTTTAAGTTTAGAAAATAATACTTTAATGCAATTAGACTCAGGGCATATTACATGAAATTATCCCTGAGTTCCACATGGTACCGAAGATATTTAAACAATAGTATTATGATATGTTCAGCCTATAGACATTACCAAAATACAGGACATCTTCTGTTTCAGCCTTTGAAAGATAATTATCTCATGCAAAAGAAAATTTAGAAAAAAGTAACACAAATACTTAGTAAAAGCCAAAACCATCAAGATAGCTGTTTTATTGCTCCTTTATTTCTACTGGCACCAAATCTAAGAAAAAGAAAAAAAAGCTAAGCAAAAACTTAGTAGGGTATGAATAAAAGAGAAGTAAAGAGAAAGAACTTGAGCTGTTAAGAGCAAAAACAGATTTAATAGATTTCTTTTTCTATGCCCATAACATTTAACAGGGGCCCACAGTTTTGTATTTAAAATCGAGGTTTCTAGTCTTACAATATAAATAATTTATTGGTTGCATTTTGTCATATACAACTTATTTCTAAATTTAGCTAGGACTCATTGAGGATGTGGTAAGCCACAGTTCTTTAAATAATAGTACATTTATCAAAAGCAGTATTATTTTTATTATTATTATCAAGTATTATTGTTATTTTATTATACTACTTGATGAATAACTTTTTTCACCTGCCCTTATTTTGTTTTGTGAACCTCTACTAGGCTTACAACAATTGGAAAACTTATATTTTACCCATTTTTTAACTAACACTTTAAGGGCCCAGTCACACCATATCCAGTGCATTCTGGCGTGGTTCAAGCCCGGATCACACTGTATCGCATAGATCAAACCGAGCAGCGTTCAGAGGTGGGAGGGGGCGTGTCGGTACGGTGCCATCATGTCAATGGCACTGCAGACCCGCCCGCAGTGTGGTTGCCTGCACTGGAAAGCAAGGTACAGGAATGCCCTCCGTTCCACTGAAGTGGGATTGGAAAAAAATAGTGCATGCAGCACTGGAACGCACTGGATATGGTGTTACTAGGCCCTAAAGGCTGAATAGAACAGTTTCTTTTTTTTGCGTTAGATATTAACTGGAACATAGTTTAATTTTATTTCACAAAGGAACTATGGCTTATAGTTACATCCTGGGGCACCCTTGGGTCAAGAACTAAAGCATTTTTACCACTGACATTGCAGGTCCGTTGACATTGGTCACTGCAGTCTAGTGAAATATTTTGCTTGATTTTATGTAATGTATTTGATGTACATTTTCTATTTCAATCAGATATTTATCAAAATTTCATCGATATTACACACATTTAAAATCTGAGTACAAAAACATGCCAGAAACCTGCTAAGGGTAGCCATATGTGCTCAATACATATGCAAGTCCTGCTTCCTGCTTAGTAAGGCTCCGTTCGCACCTATGCATTTTGTCACTCAAAGCTAAGCACGACAAAACAATCAAGACAATGAATCCCATTCATTACTATGTCCCCTGTTCACACCTTGAGGTTTTGTTGCAACCAGAAATATGCCTGTCAATGGAAAAAGTAAAGTACATGAGGTACTTGTTGGCAATTTACAGTGCTTTTTGGTCCCATAGGCTTCAATGGGAAACTTTGTGTGACAAAATGCATGACAAAACGCTCAGGTGTGAATAGGAATGAATAGGTTTCCTTGTCTTGAGCATTTTGGCATGCTTACCTTTGAACGACAAAACGCTCAGGTGTAAACAAGGAACTAATGCTACATGGTAATTGAGCTTTACTGATCTACTTTTAGATTGTAAGGCGTCAGGGGCAGGGCCCTCCTTACCATCTTGTCTTGACTTGTCTTGTCTTGTATTGTGATTATAATGTCTTCCTCATATTGTAAAGCTCTGTGCAAACTGTTGGCGCTATATAAATCCTGTATTATAATAATAATAATAATAATAATAATAATAATAATAATAATCTACTCTCTCAGTACAAGTCTATGGGTCAGATTTAACCTGATTG
>NW_017306325.1:930627-930869 GCF_000935625.1 Nanorana parkeri
AAACTGACTGAGCTTTCTATAGGCAAAAGTTAGCTTATTTCACCAGTCATAATTAGGGTACTTATCCTGATATACAGAAAATCACTAGAAGTAGCACAAACAAATATATATAGCCCAGTGTGTCTTTTATATCTGCTTGTAGTTCAGCTTTAATGTTGCATGCTTTTTATCAGCACCACCTACTGGCCTGGCCAATTAACTAACTACACAGACAACAATATTCTTTGGTGAAACACAAAAAG
>NW_017306325.1:931801-939416 GCF_000935625.1 Nanorana parkeri
GTGTAATTATATATAAATTATATATAAAATAAAACATAACAGGAATTTGTGAGTAATATTAAACTTGAAAGAATATTTAATGAAATATTTCAGCAGACCATCAAACCCGATGACAAATGATATACGTATTAATCAAAATATGGTCTATGTTCCACTCTTTGCTGAGAAGAAACTATGCTGGTTACATTTTGAGGGACAAGAAGAGATTAAATTGCACTTCTCAAGTTTTCTTGCTGACCAGGTGTTTAGACCCCCTTCCCTGCCAGGCCATTTTTTAGTATTCAGCACTACGGTACTTTGACTGACGTTTATTCAGTCATGCAACGCTGTACTGAAATTAATTTTATACCATTTTTTGGGGACAGATAGAGCTTTATTTTGGTGGTATTTAATCACCACTGGGGTTTTTATTTTTTACTATATTTTGGGAAAATTACTGAAAATTTTGAAAAAAAAAGTTTTATTTATCATTATGTTAAGAAACAGTTATTATTACCCAATTATTTTGGTAAAATATAATAGACGGTTCACGTCGGGTAAATAGACACTAAACATGTCACGCTTAAAAATTGCACACACCCGCGAAATCGCAAAAAACTACCATACTCAAAATTGACCATAGGCGACGCTTTAAAAGCTTTTACAGCTCATCAGTTTGGTGTTATCAGTGATTGATGGGCCTAGAATTATTGCTCTCACTGCGACGTTCGCGGCAATATGTAACATGTGCGGCGTAATGGGCGCAATCGCTGTTTTCGCAGGCATGCGCACCTGACGCATGTTTACATGCGTGTATGTATGGGTGGGGACTTTACATTTTTTTAATTATTTTTTATGTGTAACTTTTATTTTTTTGGAGGAAACTTACATTTTTGTTCCTATTTTTTTCCCACTTAACTTTATTGCTATCACATAGGGGGGCTAAGAAACCCCCTTATGTGATAGCAAAAGAAGTGACAGGTCCTCTTTATGGAGACATCAGGGGTCTCCAAGACCCCTAATGTCACCTAGGACCCCCCTGAAGAAGCTGATGAAGCAGAGATCTGCTGACCTGACCTCCTTCTGATCCCTTCTGACCTCCCTCTGATCCCCTGTCAGAGAAGCATTTTGCTGGTCCCGGGCTCGCATCGGGCACAGCAGAGCCCAGGGGTTTCGTGACAGCAGGAGGGGGGCCGCGGAGGGAGGGGGGACACACTGGCTGGCAGCTCATACAAGCAATCCGCCGGCTGTATAGCCGGCGGATCGCTTGTATGTTAACGGGCATCGCTGCCTGTTTTTAAATTGACGGCGTTTCCCGCTTGTATATATGGCCTGTTACATCTAGGAAGCTCCCGGCCGGCCGTTTATGTACAAAGACCGGCCGGGAAGCGGTTAAAGGAAAAAAAAATCATACATTTATAATAAACTAATTTCCCATTTAAGGACAAGTGTTTAGGTAGATACTGAAGTATTTAGGTAGATACTGAAGAGATGGGTCTCAGGATCATTCCTGTCTACATCAAGAGAGGGCTCACTCCATCTATTCCATTTTCCATCAAATAAAATATATTAAAAAAGCAATTACAGAGAGGTGGTAGCAGGTGGACAGACCTATGTCAAAGATCAATCACAGTAATCCATTAGGAAGCCATAGATGGCCCAGTAATCACAAGTAATGCTAGAATTGGCCCTAATTGTATCCTTACAGCCCTAGTTTAGTATGAGACATTACAAAGGGCTGTGTATCTACAAGTATTTACACATGAGTTTTCCTTTTTGGTTTTAAAAGCAGGACTTTTATTTGTTCCTTTTAAATACTAAGGGATTTTCTGAACTGCCTCTCCCATATGTGCCTTTTTCTAACTAGAAAATTGATTACTGTTAAAGTGACACAAAACTAGTTAAATTTTATAAATACATTCAAGTCCCTTAACTATTAACAACAATTGTGTATCGCTCAACTGTAGCTCCTCAAATCATCTCTAAATTGGTGCTGACACTGTCCTTCGTTCAGGAAGGACAGTGTCAGCACCAATGTGTCATGTGTCAGTGTCAGGAAGGACAGAGCGGTGACACTGGCCACCGCTCCAAGCTCACTCCTGTGATGGACTACAATGTCATATTTAGTTTGGCACTCTGGGTACTTTAAAACACACAGAGGGACCATGGGGAACCAAGTTAGCCAGAAGGAAGGACAGTATCAACATGAATTCAGAGATGATTTGAGGATCTGCAGCGGAGTGATGCACAAATAAGATACATTTTTGTTTATAGTTAGGGTATTTTAAAGCATTTTTAAGATCTAACTCTTGAGTTTGGTGTCACTTTAAGTTTTTTTTCCTCTTTTTAAATTATTTATGTTAATCTGTATAATAGTTATAATTGTGGCTTAGGAAGGATAGGGCAGGGTGTCTAAAATGGGATGCTTGCAATAATATGTTTGCAAAAAGTCCTTAGTAAGGACATTTCTTAAGATTACTAATTAAAATGAGAAAAATGATATCTGAACATAAAAGCTGAAAAACAAGGCAAATTAGGCTTTCTAATCATGTCCTTCCATTTAATAAAAGACATACTTTTGCCTTGAAGTTCATTTATTATCAAAGTCCTTTTGTTTATTTTAGTAAAATTTCACACACTTATTCTTGGAAAGTCAAGGAACTCTTAAGTGTGTGTGTATTTTCAGTGAAGCATACTTCAATAACAAATATATTGAAATACTACATTCGTTTATTGCTTAAAACAAAGCACCACCTGCCTAGACAGGAAGTTACATTTTAAAACAACAGCTGGCTCATTAAACCAGAGAGCAAAGAAAACCTTCTTAACATTTAAAGACACATCAGGGTACAATTAAAAATAAGGAATATGTAGTACTGAAAAAAAAATACCTAAATGTACATCTGGGAGAGCAACACATTCTGTGACTCTAGGCTCAAATATCATAGGCTGGAAAGAGACAACTTTTGGAATTCCAGCTGATTTTGAATTGAATACGTTCCATAATGTTTGTCTTACTAGTTACTGTTTGTTCAAGGGGATTCTTTCATTAAATGTAATTATTACTTTAAGTGGCAGTAGGTGTCACTGAATATCAACAAAAGAGAAGTGCAAAGTTTTAAATGTTATTTTTTTAATACTATTTTAGTAAAGTTGACCTCCGGGAAGGCATAAAAGACACAGACCAAAGCATTTATTTCCTAGGTTTAATGCTAGTACACATGTGCAGATTGTCGCATAATGCTCTAACAATGCCCCATTCCAGACTTTTAGAGTACACTTTTAGAGTCTACATTTGTGTGCCTCCTGCAGAGCCCCCTGTCCCTATCCCTTCATCCCCCCCCCCCTCTCTGTGTCACTACATCACTGCCCCCTCTCCATGTCTTTCCAGCATTACTTCCTCTCCGTGTTCTTCTTGCTTTGCCCCTCTTCATGTGCCACCATCACTGCCCCCTCTTAATGTTCCTCCAGCAATTTTCCCTTTCCATGTGCCTCCAACACTGTCCCATCTCCTTGTCCTTCCAGCACTGCTCCATCTTTGTTATCCTCCAGCACTGCCCCCTCTCCTTGTCCCCCCAGTAGTGCTCCCTATTCATGTCTCTTCAGCGTTGTCCAGCGTTTTCCTGCATTGCCCCCTCTCCATTCCCCCTAGCACCGCCCATTCTCCAACCCTCCAGCATTGCCCCGTCTCTGTGTTCTTTATACATTGCCCCCATTAATGTTCTTACAGCATTGCCCCCCCGCCGTGTTCCTCCACCAGAGCCTGTCCCTTTATCCCTCCATTGCTGCCACTTATCCATTTCCAGCCAGCACTGCAATATGTGCTTTGTCCTTCCACCATTGAAATATCTCTGTTTCCCTCCAGTGCAGCCCCCTATTTGTGTTTCTACAGCACTGCCCCATCTCTGTGTCTTTCCAGCAGTGTCCTCTCTCTGTGTCCCTCCAGTGATGCCCCTGTTCATGTCCTTACAGTGGTACCTCCAGCAACCTCAAATACCTCACACAGTGGTCATGCTCTGTGCCCCTCCAGAAGTGTTCTTACTATGTTTTCATTGAGAGGTTTAATTTTACAAAATGCTTTTCATTTACTTAGTAATTACACAATTACATTGCTATTTCCCTCAAAGTACATAAAATAGTAGAGTAGTTCCCTTGACTGTCTTTTCCTATTAACCAATAGTGTTATTCCTTAAGCCTTTTGTACTATTTCAATGTAAACCAAAAAAGAAAGTCAGTAGATGGATACGAAAATAAATAAGCATTAGTGTATGACATTATGTCCACAGAGCCGTAATTGCATTTATATCAGTTTGCAGTAATTGCAGTTGTAAGCATACTGTTGGTCATACAGTCGCAATGTGCTTCACATTAAAACATTCTTCACTAAATCTCTTAATAGGGGCTAAGCAATCCATGTGTTTAAAGTGATTTCTTCAAAACAGAAAATGGATTAATGTTTTCACAACAAAGTATTTTAGCAGCATTGCAAAGGCAGACTTTACAAGGCATGACTTAGGATACTACTGTACAGCCCATAGGCACACTGCCAACTCGCTAAAAAAACTGGCTGTATAAATCCATGCTTTAAACTGAAAGTTTCATTCATATGGAATTACTCTTAAGAAGATAATGTAATTTTCCTCACAGCTTATCCTGTCTCATAGATCCAATTGTGGTCAGAAATATTTTGTTTTAGCTTACGTCTAAGAAACTCCGATAAGTATTTTGATGTACCTGGCAATGTGGTCACCATGCACAGTGCTATAGGAATACTTTTGAAAGTTTCATACAAAAATGAGGTCCAGTTTAGGTTTTGTACCAAGGTCATGTCATTTAATAACACCATTGGGGAGTGGTGATTAAAACCACCCAGGGACATTAGCTTATTTAGTATGAAACACAGCTGAAAAACATTTCAAAAATGTTTTTCAGCAATTTTTACAAAAATTTTTGTATGGGGCCCTGTGATTTCTAGTTACGCCCACAGCAACTATGCCTTCTCCAAACTCTTCACCCTTTTGTGAATAACCCTGTTAATACAATTGTTCTAACTGCCAAATAATTTCTGTTTATCAAGCCCTAGGATGTATATAGTCTAGCCAGACTGTACAGCTAGGCTGGTGACCTGACTTTTCACTGCTGCAGTTAGGCATTAAAGCTAGGTCACCTCCTCATTTCCAGACTTTGAATGGTTTGTGAAGGAACAGCAGCAGCCCAGCCTTCTGCTTTCTCCTCCTGTCATCATGTTTCTTTTCAGCACATGTGTATTCTGCATACCCGATTGGACACCCGTGTTTGTTTGTGTTAAACTGCATTTAAAATGATAGGTAATTATTTTTCAATGAATACATAACTTCATTAGTTGGTGTGTCTATTATTGTCTTAGGTCAAACAGTGACCTAATCAACATAGGCCTAAACATGCAGATATCCACATACTATGTGCGGGTCTTAGGGGTTTTAGTTGACCCAGTTTTTTTTAAATATTTTTTTGTAATAAGATACAAAACATTCATGTGATATAAATTAAACCGCACAATAAAGTCCTATGACAATAAACTAGAGCCTCTTGTCTTGCTTACTGGATGCATAGAAGGTTTTATAATGAGCGTGGTTGAACCACACAAGGTAAAAACAAGTCCATATTATATACAGCCTAAGTAACACTACAGTTTCCTGGCTTACTATCATCGGATATAGCCGTGGGAGGTGAGCTAGACCATAGACCCCAGATTTTATCAAACATGTGGGGAGCCCCTAGTACAGAAGGTAAATTGACATAGTTGGAGAACTGAATAAATCTGATTGTGCCATTCATAAAAAGATGGGATAGAGGGTGTAATTTCTATGTGAGTAGAACTGATTTCTTGTCATAAAAGTACAATACTTGTGATCATTTCTAGGAGTGAGAGTAGAGCTGAATGTCATCGACCAACCCCAAGAGATAGACCTTAGGACAACAAATATTAGAGAGATTAGGCAGAGCCAGGCTGATTTATTAAAGGACCATAATACATGAAGAATGTCTGCCTCTTGGCCACAACCTCGGAAGCAAAATGAGGCATGATGACGTTTTAGGTTATAGAGCCTCAGTGAAATGTAGTAGATTTGATAGTAGAGCTTAGGCTGTAATAATTGGTGTATAATTGGTAATAATTATCGCTAATATAGGAGTATTGGTTGGACTTGGTGGACATTAATGCTCCATAATATTGTGAGAATAATATAGTATTATCAGACAGGTCAGACAGCAAACCCACTATAGTGTGGTTTTTTTTTATGACAAAAAGCCCAATTTAACCATGGTTAAGCAGCTTGCCTCTCTTTTCTCTGTTTTGCATGAAAGTCCCTTTTTGATTTGCTATGAATATTATTTTTTGTTATCATAATCAAATGTATCTTTTAAGGATATTTAAACCCAAGACCAAAAACTGAATATAATGCAGCTTTCCAGTCCTTAGGTGAAGTGGCTGCATTCGCAAATCTAGGCTGTGTGAGAACCATGACTCCTTCGATAGATACAGTTGAGATAAAACCATAGACATAGAGTTTGTGGAAGTGTGTTATTTGCAGAATTACCAGTTGAAAATAAAGAAAAAAGGTCTGAAAAAAGAAAACTAATGCAACCACTACATCTAAGGACTAGTAAGCTGCAATATGTTTTATTTTTGTTTTATGGTTTGATACTCTTTCAGATCGAAGTTACAGAGCAAGAAGGCCATATGAGAATTCTGCAAACCCATCATATAAATATACGGCTCTGAATTTGCTGTAATATACTTTGACATATAATTTTGTTTGCTCAAAGATGTACAGAATCCCTAAAAAATCGTTCATATCGTTATCAGCTCCAGCATGGAAAATCTCTACCTTAAATTACAAAGTTTGCTTTGAAGGATTTTATCCTTATCAGAACTATTTCCTTCTACCACAGTCAGCTTCCCCGGGTCTGTCCAGGAAACAGGAAAACAAAATCAACATTTATCTTAAATCCATCTCTTTAAAATTTCCCATCACTGAGATATAAACAG
Source organism: Nanorana parkeri (assembly GCF_000935625.1). Classification (NCBI taxonomy): domain Eukaryota; kingdom Metazoa; phylum Chordata; class Amphibia; order Anura; family Dicroglossidae; genus Nanorana; species Nanorana parkeri. The sequence continues at coordinate 938,811 of NW_017306325.1, forward strand.
TGATATTGACATTTGATCATTTTATCTATGACACAGCCATGTTCATATGTTGAAGACTCATTTAGTCTCAGAGGTGATATTAGTTCATAGAATGTGTTTAGTTATACTCAGACTATTTCATGTAATGCAAATCCAATAATGTCTGGGAAGCCGGAACAAAGATTAATTGATTATATCAGTTGCCAAGAATGTGAGAAGTGAAGCTGTGAAATTTGAAGTGATAGCACAGCAATGGAGAACAAACGGAAACAATATTGAAATCACTGCTATCTTGCAAAATGCATGCTGCCATTGCCAAGAAATCAACAGTGAAAAATGATGGCATTTCCTATTTAACTGTTGCAGCACAAGCCTGCTTAGTGTTTGATATCTAAAGCCAACGGTTTGCGCAGCGCTTTACAATATAAGGAAGACATTACAATCACAATACAATTTAAGACAAGATGGTAAGGAGTGCCCTGCCCGTGAGCGTTACAATCTAAAAGGGAGGGGTACTATTGAGCTGAAGGATACACTCTTCGGCCGCCGGAGCCCTTCGGTTCAGTTGAACCGAAGGGCTGCTATCAGGCCTGGATTTACTCCCTCTGCTGCCCCAAGGTGGGGTTC
>NW_017306325.1:939439-963111 GCF_000935625.1 Nanorana parkeri
ACGCCCCCCCCCCCCCTCGCCATGTGATAGCAATGAGGTCAAACGCACGTATACTAGTGGAAACACAATTTGGGTGCACCTACATAGTATGTTTTTAAATCTGATTAATCGAAAATAATAATAAAAATAATAATAGGCTAACTAATCAATTATGAAAATATGAACTTATTTATTATTGTAAATCATTGTAATTGAACAATATTTTTCAGGTTACTTGTGATTTGGATATTATTGTTTTATTGAAGACATACCTAGTGTATTTGTGCACAGTTTTTTATTCAATAACTGTAAATATATGCAGATAGACCCAGCAAGGAATTAAATAACTTTCATTCAAGTATTCTTCTTGGCACTGTCAGCTCATCCTGGAGGTGGCCGCAGCAGTGACCAGTGAAGGGAGAATCCTAGCTGGGTGGCTGGAAGAGGACATGATGTCTGTCTGACGCTGGGGTGTGAACACTTGTAAGCTGGTCGGGACTTGTGGCCATTAATGGTCGCCAGTCGGGACGTCTGGATTTTTTCACCCCCCGCTGCCGCCCCTGCACCCTCTGCCGCCCCGAGGCCTGGCATCGGTGGACCTGTGAGGAGTCCGGCCCTGGCTGCTATACGGGCTATTCACAAAAGCCCGTATAGCAGTTGATGGTGATTGAGTGGCTCAGCTGAGCCAAAGGCATATGCTTCGGCTCGACTGAGGTGAAGTGACAGCTGAAGCGGGGCGAATGGCCAGCTGAAGGCCGGCCGTTCTCCCTGCAAATGACAACTGGGTGGAGCCAGCCGTGATCTCATACACCCAGTTGTAATGACAGAGCAGCGTCCCCAAATGACCTGGGGACACTGATCTGTCATTAAACAATAACAACTGGGCAGAGCCGGTCGTGACGCCAGTTGTTATCCATTGGCCAGGAACTGCTAGAAGACTCTAGCAGGTGTCGACCAATAGGAAACAGTAGGGCGGAGCTAGCTTTCACTAGCTCCAGGCAATTGTTTTTCTTTATTTTTTTAAATATCTTTCTTTTAATTTTGGTATTTGTTCACATTTTTAAAAAAAATTCAACTTTTTTGTTTTTTCACTCTTTTGACTTATTTGCTATTCTGCTCTGTACCACAGAGGTACTGAGCAGAATAGCTGAGCCGAATGCGGCTCAGCGGCATTCGGCTTTTCACTCACTGCCGTTCGGCCCCTATGAGAATAGGGGCGAACAGCAGCGAGTGAGCCGAAGGCAGACGTACAGAGCCGATGTACAGCTGATTTCAGCTGATGTACAGCTGAAATCAGCCGTACTGAGCCAGAGTGAATAGCCGAACCTCGTTCAGCTCACTTCACTTCGGCTTGGTTATTTACTCAGCTGCCTTCGGCAGGTTTGTGAATAACCCTGTGAATCTCCCTAACATGGACACAGACGGGGATTTTAACCACCACCACAAATGCCAATCAATTCAAAGTTTAAAAAATGTTGAGCAAGAAAGGTAAAGAAGGTAAAGATCATCTCATTACCACCACAAGTGATAAAACAAATAGTGGGCAGTCAAAGGGATCCTTGCATTAAAGTTCATCTAAATCCAAAGTCAAACATTTAATATACCAGTTCTCAGATATGGTAGCTGCATTTCCGTTTTTCAGGCAAAGGACATTTTAGCAAGTACAGAAAATACCTGTTAGTCTTGCAAGAATTGTAGTGTCGTTGTCACTTCCTGTGAGCTCAGAGGACAGAATAAACAATGTTATCTCTTTTTTGTAAGCTACAATCCAATCCGATCAAAATCTCAGTCCTGCCGATTCACCAGCTGGTCCAACGCACTCAAGCGCCTCCTCGAGAACCGGCCAGCCACCAGTATCGGCACCTGTGCTCCGCTCTGTCTTTACTTCCCCTGTCACTACTTCCAGAGATGTGGGACAAGAGGTGCACGGGCAGCCCCCTTCTCAGCTGAGTCTCCAGTCAGGTACGTGATAGTATGGCCAGCTTTATTCTCAGCATTAGAAAGTGAAGATAAAAGAAAAAAGGATATAAAGTAAAAATAAATGCAGCCACTACATGAAGGGACTGGCCTGCAATATATTACATTTTTGTTCTTGAATGTTGATCTCCTTTAAGTTTGGATGGGCTGTCACTTTATTCATGCTCCATACCTAAATGCTAAAAGTGAACACAGAAACTTTTTTTAAACTTTTTTTTAAAACTTGAAAGCAATGTGAACTCTTCACCTCCCTGTCTTAAAATAAAGCGAACCTTTACTGAGGATAACTGGTTGGAAATAAAGACATTTTTTAATTGTTTTTACATTGTTATATACTGAAAAGCAGGGTCTGACATCACTATATATCACAAATCCCACTTGGCAGTTAGAAGATGTAAAGAAAGAATACATGGAAATAGTTATTTGATCACTTATTAGCTGGCATTTATTGGGTTAAATAGAACCTTTACCCCATTCAGCAGTAGGATATTAGAGTTCTGGAAGCTATAGTAGATGCAACAGAGCATATTCATATACTGTATACACTGGCACAGTACATCCCTCCTACCCCAAAACCAAGATGGATAGAGCTTATACATCTACATGTACAGTGGCCGGGCAATGCATGGAAACACACGGCACTCTGTGCTTCCCGTTGTTGGGACATATTTAGAATGGCACCTCAATCCACAAGTGCAGTAGATGCCAATGGGCCCACACAACTGTAAAGCATAGATGGGGAAACAGAGATAACAAATACTTTATATAAAAAGGGCAATTGTTTATGATACACAGGTCTAGATGTGATTCAGTTAGGGTCTCCATCTACCTTAAGCAGGTCCTTATCACTTAACCTCCTTCCTAACACTTAACTCCTTAAACGCTGACCTCTATGTCTAACACCAAACTAACCTAATCTAACATAACCCCTAAGGTGAGTTATAACACTAATTAATCCCTCTTCGGCTGCATACTCACCTTGTCCAGCAGTGGGAGCCTCTGTACTTATAGCATGCAGGTCCCTTGCCACTTACTGAGATTCTAATAGTATAGTATGGCAATAGTATATATGAGGGTTGTACAGACATATACAGCCTGCATTGTTTGATGAAATATACATATCATGAAAGTTATAATAAAAGTTATTTAATTTGGTAAAATAAGCACTCACTGTAAATATAGGGGGTTACTCACAAAGCCGCTGAAGGCTGAGCCAAAGTGCAGAAGGAGTTCGACTCAGCCGATCCAACATCTGGATCGGCTGAGCCAAAGCTCCGGCAGCTCACTCGCTGCCGCTTTCCCCTATGCTCATAGGGGCCGAACGGCAGTGAGTGAATAGCCGAATGGCGCTCGGCGGCATTCAGCTTGGTTATTCTGCTCCGTGGTACCCAGCAGCATAGAAAATCAATGAAAAAGTTAAAAAAACCAACTCAAAACAAAAGAATAAAAATGTCTCAAAATTAGTTACACAAATTAAAAAAAAATAGGAAAATTAAAAAAGTTAAGAAAATAACATTAAAAAAAAAAGAAAATAATTTAAACAAAAGACACACGATGAACTCCCACCGCATAATGTAGAATCCGACAGATGCCGGCAAAATATAAACAATTGGGTGGCATCACTGCTAGCTCCACCCAACTGTTTCCTATGGGCCGGGACCTGCCAGAGTCTTATAGCAGGTCCCGGGCAAAAAACAACAACTGGACGGAGCCGGCTGTGACATCTTGTTTTTGTTTAATGACAGATCAGCCTCCCCTGGTCATTTGGGGACACTGATATGTTGTTACAACTGGGCGGAGCGAGCCATGAGTTCCTGGCTGGCTCCACCCAGCTGTCATTTGCATGGAGAATGTTCAGCCCTTCGGCCGACCTTTCTCCGCGCTTCCCCTCTCACTACGGCTCCGCCGAGCTGAATGATAATGCTGAGCCGCTCGGCTGCTGTAAGGGCTATTGTACAGCAGCCCTTCGGTTCGACCAAAGGGCTCCGGCAGCCAAAGCGAGCTGAAGGATCAACCTAAGATATGGCTGCATCTTTCAACTCTTCTGTGAATAACCCCCATAGTGTTATTCTCCTTTCCTCTAGGCAGATATAAAAATGTCACCTAATTCGGGTTTTAGATTAGCCACTTGCAATCTCCTGTACAATAGAATTGGGAGAGGCAGGGGCATTAACACACTGGGAGAGACAGGGGCAGCAACACTAGGAGAGTGTTGCACTAATGAGCCAACCAGGTACTGCTGCAGTATACATGTGCATACAGTGAACATCCTGAGAGCATGAAAGAGTAGAATAAGAAGAGAGATAACTCATCAGTGTGATACTTTTTCTTCACTATAGTCAATCAGCAGCCTGGTGGTGTGCGTTTATCAATGTTCTTGAACATGCTGTGCTGGTACTGCAGCTGAGGAACTGACTGTGCTGTCTGGCAGGGGTGCCTGGTTGCACGCAATTACAAATCCTTTGACAGATAAAACCAGATGCAGAAATAGAAAAACCAAAAGCATATACAAGATGGAGGTCCAATTTGTTTTGCTAGCTGCTTGCCTGAAATGTAGCTTTAAAGCTTCAGTTTATTGACAACATATATAATAAATTAATCCAGGTTCATATAATAATATAGTATGCATATATGAACAAAAACTATGAACTAGCATCGTCCAGGAATCACCTCTGAGACAGAGTGAAACTTGTTATATGAATGTGCATCTGAAAAAATGACAGTCAGAATTGCTGTTAGGAGTGCAGTTCTCTGCTAACTGCTTTCTATAAACATGCCTACAGAGGAAGGGAGCTGAGTGATGATTCAATCAGTGTGCTTATAATACTTTGTTTTCTAATCAGAGGCTAGGGTGGATTCTGCATCTGTCTGTGTTGCTTTATTGCAGGTTACCCTTTTGATAAGTCCAGGACCTGGCTGTGTTGTCTGGTAGTGGTGCCGGAACCCCCACAACTAAATTAACAGAATGACAATTCCTTAGGCAGGTAAGACAATCCACATAAATGTATTCAAATTGTGTATTTAACTATCTCCCTGGAGTTTAGTTTAAATACTGCCCTGCCTAGGAAATAGTGGCTCGACACATAGGGGTGTATTTATAAACAATTGCAGAGTTATTCATCCTGGGAAATTGCATGTAGATTAATTATGTGCAAATGGAGGCAAAAACTAATGTTATTAGCATATTTTCCATCAAGGTTAAATGTAATATCAGGAGAACACCACATTATGGCCACTAAAGGGAGCTGAGGAGCATAGGAGATACATGTTTATTGTCACTAAAGGGAGCTGAGGAGCATAGGAGATACGTGTTTATTGTCACTAGAGGGCGCTGAGGAGAATAGGAGATACATGTTTATTGTCACTAGAGGGAGCTGAGGAGCATAGGAGATACATGTTTATTGTCACTAGAGGGAGCTGAGGAGCATAGGAGATACGTGTTTATTGTCACTAGAGGGAGCTGAGGAGCATAGGAGATACATGTTTATTGTCACTAGAGGGAGCTGAGGAGCATAGGAGATACGTGTTTATTGTCACTAGAGGGAGCTGAGGAGCATAGGAGATACATGTTTATTGTCACTAGAGGGAGCTGAGGAGCATAGGAGATACGTGTTTATTGTCATTAGAGGGAGCTGAGGAGCATAGGAGATACATGCTTATTGTCACTAGAGGGAGCTGAGGAGCATAGGAGATACGTGTTTATTGTCACTAGAGGGAGCTGAGGAGCATAGGAGATACATGTTTATTGTCACTAGAGGGAGCTGAGGAGCATAGGAGATACGTGTTTATTGTCATTAGAGGGAGCTGAGAAGCTTACGAGATACATGTTTATTGTCATTAGAGGGAGCTGAGAAGCATAGGATATATATGTTTATTGTCACTGGGGGGAGCTGAGGAGCATATGAGATACGTGTTTATTGTCACTAGAGGGAGCTGAGAAACATAGGAGATACATGATTAATGTCACTAGAGGGAGCTGAGAAACATAGGAGATACGTGATTAATGTCACTAGAGGGAGCTGAGGAGATTAGGAATTAAGGGGGTTATTCACGAAGGAGCCGAAGCACCCAGCCATAGCTTTGGCTGATCCTTCGGCTCTCTTTGGCCGCTGGAGCCCTACATTTCAGTCAAACAGAAGGGCTGCTGTACGGGCTATTCACTAAAGGCCGTAAAGCAGATGAAGGCGACCGCATGGCTCAGCCGAGCCGAAGGCGAAGGCTCTGCCCAGTTGTAATGACAGATCAGTGTCCCCAAATGACTTGGGGACGCTGATCTGTCATTAGACAATAACAACTGGCCAGAGCCACATCAACATCATGGCCGGCTTCGCCCAGTTATTTATTGGCTGGGACCTGCTAGAAGACTCTAGCAGGTGCCAGCCAACAGGAAACAGTTGGGCAGAGCTAGCTGTCACTGCTAGCCCTGCCCAATTGTTTTTTTCTTTTAAAAAATATCTTTATTTACTTTTTAATTTCACTATTTATTTACATTTTTAAAAAATGTTCTAACCTTTTTTTTCTTTCTACAATTTTCACTATTTTCTATTCTGCTCGGTACCACGGAGGTACCAAGCAGAATTGCCAAGCCGAATGCCGCTCGGCAGCATTTGGCTATTCACATACTGCCGTTCGTCCCCAATGTGAATAGTGGCGAACGGCAGAGAGTGAGCTGCAGGAGCTTTGGCTCAGCTGATTCAGATGTTGGATCGGCTGAGTTGAATCCCTGCTGCACTTCGGCTTAGCCGAACATGCAGAGCATGTTCAGCTGACTTAGGGCAGCCGATGTACGGCTGAAATCAGCCATACTGAGCCGGAGTGAATTGCCAACTGTCAGTTGGCTCTGTTCACTTCGGCTCAGTTATTCACTCGGCTACCGTCGGCAGCTTAGTGAATAACCCTGTAAAGTATTTAAATCCTATGCTCATCAGTGCTATCTAATGGCCATAATGCAGTATTTTCCTGATAATACATTTGATCTGAAAAGAAAATGTGCTTAGAACATGAATTTTTGTCTTCATTGACACAGAACAAATGTATATGCAATTACGAAGGATAAATGGCTCTGTGAGTTTATAAATGCACCTGTAATTGTCTCCTATACTGATGAGTAAAAACCACAAGCCCTCACAAAATCACTTATTCCTAAGCATTTCTTGGCTGAGCGCAACCCTTTCTGGGCACATGGACATACGAGCACACACAAACACCTACAAACATGCCCACAGATCCACATGCATCATATGTATTCTATAAATTCCCCTTTAACAGAAAGGAAAGTTATCAGAGACATATCCACTCTTTTCTTAACCTGAACGTACAAAGACATCCTTTAGCTCCAGTTTAGGAAATTCACCAAGCTACAAAAGAAAATAAGACCTGCATGACTTCAGCAAATGCTTGTACAGATCAATCCCTTTTTCGCTGTTGGTGCCAGCAGAATCAATCTTAAAAGACATGCAACATCCCAGTCTTAATCTCAGCACATTCTTGCTTAAAGCTGCTGTGTTGACTTTCATATATTTTAAGGAAAAGAAAAGAAGAATGGATTCAAATTTCTTTAATGTTCTGTTCAGGTTCCTTGGGGTAAATATCCCGCAAAATGTCATGACTTTTACTGAATTCACCCACACGGCACTTCCTGCTGTGAAACACTTCTAGGGTTCATACTGAAAATAAATGCTTCATGTCCTTTCTTATATATGTTATGTTAAAGTGGACTTATCTAGGGCTGTATTTAGAAAGTGTGCTGCCCCGAGCACAAGTAAATAATAGTTATGATTCAATTTTTTTTATCCACAAAGTGTCCAGAGGTGGTCAACTACAACAAAAAAAAAAGGAAAAATACTTCTATCATGCTATTTTAGACTCAGGCCCATAGTAAATACAACTTTGCACTTATAGTAAACGTTCAGTGAACAGAAATTTTGGAATATTTTTTTTGCAGTGTTTCCTTAATTTTTTATATGACTTTTACCTTTTGATAAGCTTGCTATTCCATATTTGTGTTGCATTAAATATAGAGATTTGTAGGATTGCCTCGGGAGCGCTCATTGGCTCAATGCAGTGTTAGGCTATCAGCCATACAGCAAGTGAACTGTTTCCAATAAGTCTGTGGATTAATTGGGGGTAATTTGCTAAAGGCAAAAGGGCTGTTCACTTTGCAAGGGATTTTTCATCTTGAAAAGGGACATTTCCTTTAGCTTTGTAAATATTGTGAAGCTTTGCTAACTTCCATCATCTATGTGCAAGAAAAAATACTGCTTTTAAAAAAAAAAACTTTCCCGGCACATGATGGGGTATTCTTTGCAAAGTTTTGCATTCACAAAGCTAAGTGAAAATTCCCGTGCAAAGTGAAAATTCCCTTGGAAACTGAACAGACTATTCGCCTTTATAAATCAACCCCATTGTTTTTAATTTATTATTAATTATGAATAGGAATACTATATAATCATTTTGTAGAACAGCAAAGCTGGCTGGCTGGCTCCTGAAGCTCTAGACTATTGACTATTAACTATAATGGACTATTATAGCACATAGCAAAGGCAAAGATTAGCACAAGTCAATAGCCAGAGCCTTGTGCATGGAGTGCACCTATGATGATACAGGGGGTGCCCAGGAACACAGAAGTCAACTAGCAGATGATCAAGCTTACCTACAGGCAGTTTTGGTAATTTTGGTAGTTTGGATAAATTGATATATCTGACAAGTTCATTTTAAAGGGAAGAAACATATTTTTTGAGTTTACTGTTAATCAGTCTCAGTGTGAGTCTGTAATCTTTAGGCTGTTTAATCTGTTATCCTATTGGGTGCTATCCTATGTGCAATCCTGAAGAATAAAAAAACCCACTTATGTGTATCGCTCAATTCTCCAGGTGTATTGCCCCCGACTACTAGACTGGAACTTATCACATAAAGATGACCCATCTGTATAAAGGTAAGTAAAAAAGCGCTTGATAATCTCCTCTCCTCTGGAATCAGACTTGCTTCCTTCTATATTTCAAACTCCATATAGAAGGATATCTCACTGACAAATCACCAGGTTCTCGTACCAGCATGTATCAGGTGTGCATCACCCAGGCAAGAGAAAAAAAGACTTCTCATAGTGTAATTGGTTTAATATAAAAATCAAAGTTCAGAATAGCTGTTTATCTTTCTCAGTGTGAGTCTTGTGAGTGAAATCTTCAGGTGATGTATCCTTTTAACTTAGGAAAACTATAATGAGCTTTAAGCCATATAGCACAGACTACCAGTTAATCCTGCAAGAACCCTTGTGAGCTTTAACTTCTAGCGTTCTCTGCCTTGGCTGAGAGTTAGCATTGTTCTCACTGTGGGCTACTGAACACCTCTTTCCTATCTTGATGGTGAGATGGGAAAGTGGGAGGTGTTCTGTAGTCAAAACACTCTTCCTGTCTTAGGGTGACCCTAGGAAAGAAAATGTGTCACTGGCAGGAGATAAGGAGTGTAGGAGGTGTTTGTAGTCCAAATCAGGATAGCAGCCTAAGATGACAAAATTGCTTCTCCATTGATACGGAACAGTGAGTGAGAATGGCCACCCAGATCACTAAGGGAAAATAAAGCAAAAAAAAACAACTTGAAAAAGAAACCTAATGCAGTCCTCACATCTAAGGACTGGTAATCTGCCACATACATTTTTGTTCTTGGATTTGGATATGCATTAGGAGCCTGTAGAAACACAACTCAACAGGAGAGGAAATAAATACTATTCACAAAATGTAGTTTGCTGCTCTGTTCTTTAACACCAAGTTTGTCAGACGCATGAGGTTGTGCTTTACCTTTACCTTTACAGCATCTCACAGAATACATTACTATAAACTATCCGTTCTGTATAAACTTTATAAATATATACACTCTTCTAAAGAGAACTAAAATATGTAGAGGAAAAATGGTAGTGCAGGACTTGGGAGCATAAAAGCCTCTCTGTACATCAAAGGTTTAAATAAAGTTAAAGGCAGAGATTGTGCAGTACGTTATAGAATCTGTCATGTTCTGATGTGAAAAGGTGGGAAGGCCGGAGGAACGTGATAAAATACTTCATGGAGATGTTGATAGATTTATGGAATGTTGGAGAAAAGAAGGTTGGAAGTTTAAAGCATTTAGAAGAAAATGTAATGTTTAACAGTGCAAGGTAAGATGTATTAGTTTAAGAATGGATCAAACATATTCTGTATTCTCCAGGAACGTTTGCAAGGAACAGTATGTCATTTTATTGCAGAAGAACTCCTGTCCGAACAAAAACATTGCTGTGGGTAGCATGGTGGATAAGCAGTAAGCACTGTGGCTTTGCAGTAATGTGGCCTGGCTTTGATTCCCATGGAGGACACTGTCTGCACCAGGTTGGGATGTTTTATCTGTGCTTTTGTACATTTTATTCCTTCAGTCCATACACATCAGTTGATTGCCTTAGGCCAAATATGTGGTTGGAAGATTGGACTGTGGGCTCCTTTGGGAAGGGACCAGTGTGAATGCTAAATACATGAGTAAATAAAATACCCATTTCAATGATATAGCTGTTTGTATCTCAATATTCAATTAACAACATTATCGCATTTTTAAAAGTTGCTGATGAGCAATAGTAAAATAGTACACCCAAATGTATTTATTTATTTTTGCTTTAAATTTACCGGGATTCAGGGGAGCCAACAGTATATTTGCCACCCCACCACTACCACCGCTGACAACTATAAGGTGCTAAGGAGAAGGAGATGCTAAATACAGGCCTTTGTTTTAATAATTAACATTTAATACATGGCAAAGGATTCCTACAGCCCCATGGGCATAGCAGTAGAAGCCTGCCTTGCTGTTAGCTTTGTCTGATCGAAACTTTGGACTGGACCATTTGATAAAGATATTTAGGTTGATTTACTTAAAGCAATAGGTTGCTCACTTTGCAGGGGAAGTTTGCCTTTAGTTTAGTGAATGAGGAGATGACTGTTGATTTTAATCACCCTCATCATGTGCAAGCAAAATTACTGTTTCTTTTTATTTCTTAGTTTCCTTACATCTGATTGGATATTCTTTGCAAAGTAAAATTTCACTACATTCATGAAACTAAGGGGTCTATTCACTAAGCTGACAAAGGATCTAGCCGTAGCTTCAGCTGATCCTTCGGCTAGCTTCGGCTCCAGGACCCCTTCTGTTCAGGAGAACCGAAGGGCTGCTGTACGGGCTATTCACTATAACCATACAGCTCCCGAAGTTGGCCGAACGGCTCAGTCGAGCCGAAGGCATATGCCTCGGCCCGACTGAGCCGTGGTGAAAGCTGAAGCTGGCCCATTGGCCGGCAGACAGCCTGCTTCTGACAGCTGGGCGGAGCCAGCCATCATCTCACGGCTTGCTCCGGCCACTTTCAGAGAGATCAGCGTCCCTGGTTAGCAGCTAACCAGGGACGCTGTCATTACACACTGAGAGCGGCCTCTCCGTGTTCTCAGTGTCTAATGACAGATTGCGTTCCTGGCTACCTGGTAACCAGGAACGCCATCTGCCCTTACTCTCCCGGACGCTCTAATACGGCCGCCCGGGAGAGAAACACTTTCTCCTAGAAAGGTTCACTCTGCTCGATCGAGCAGAAGGTTTACTACCTTTCCCTGCTCGTTTTTCCTTCTTTTTTTTTTTTTCTTCTGACATCGGAGCCGTTGGCTGCCGTCAGAATAAAAAATACAAAAATCACCATAGGAATACATAGCTAGATTCCAATTGGCTATTTACATTTGCAATAGCCAATAGGAATCTAGCTATGCGTTCCTATGGTGATTTTTTTATTTTATTTTTATTCTGACGGCAGCAGAACCGCCCAGCCAATAGAAAACAGTTGGGCGGAGCTAGCTGTCACTGCTAGCTCCGCCCAATCATTTTCTATTTTATTTTTTACTACTTTTTTAAGCCGAGCCGAATGACGCTCAGTGGCATTGGGCTATTCACTCACTGCTGTTCGGCATCTATGAGAATAGGCCGAACAGCAGCGAGTAGCCTGCCGGAGGTTGGGCTTAGCTGATCCAGATGTTGGATCGGCTGGGTCGAACTCCTTCTGCACTTCGGGTTGGCCGAACATGCTGAGCATGTTCGGCCGACCCAAAGCCGTACAAAGCCACCGGATGTACGGCTGATTTCAGCCGATATATGGCTGGAATCAGCCATACCAGCCTGAAGTGAATAGCCGAACAGCGTTCGGCTCACTTCGCTTTGGGTCAGTTAGTCACTCAGCTGCCTACGGCAGCTTACTGAATAGACCCCTAAGGGAAACTTCCTCTGCTAACTGCAAATCACCTTGCAAAGAGAACAGCTTAGTATATACATCATAAAACAGTCTTTAATATATCAATCCCCGTGAGTCACTGCTCCTGAGTGATGTGTCAATTGTAAATAACAGGATGTTTTAGCATGCTGCTGAGTAGACTCTGGAAGACGTGTGAATAGAGTTAAAGGAAAAAATTATAACAAACATTTTTATATATCTTCTTGAATACTGATATTTTTTTTGTCAAAAACAAAGATAAATATATACTACCGGAAGGGACTTTTGCTCACAGGGCTACACTTCAGAGTGGTTCAGTGAACCTACCAAAGCGAAAGGGGAAACACTGAATGGCATTGAACACCATGCAGTTCTGTGCCTCTTCTGAACATTATCCTGCATCCTCTTCTGCCTACAGTTTTTTGCTTGATGTGCTTCCAATTGTCTTACTTCATTCACCTAAAGAGATTGTTATTTGCCATGATGATAGCTATTTGAAGCATTGAAAGCCAATGGGAGTGGAAAATAATCATGTTACTGAAAATAATGAATATTACAATGCTCTGTGGCACAACTATAAAAACCTGTATGCTATGGTCACCCTTTTTTGCAAAATGGGTAATATAGAAAGGGTAATCATAAAATATGTATATTTGCTTCTGCTCAAAGTAACACTGTTGTTAATAAAATGGAATGTAGTGCATAGCCTTTGCCCTGGTAAGCACCAGGGTCACAAGAGTCACAAGAGCCAATAATTTGAAGGGATGGATAACCCAGCTGTGTTTCCATAAAAGGGTTGGCTCACAGCAGCTATATAGTGGGTGTTGGAGCTGTTAGGTAGAGCTGACAGTCAGGTGTGGAAGAAATACTTTTTTATTATAATTTTTTGTGGCATTGGTACATGTGCTCAATGGCATTGCTCAGCTTCCCATGACTATTGTTTAACAACAACTTGCTTATCCCCCCACCCCCACCCCCCCAAATAGCCAGAACTGAATAGAAAGATTTGCACCTATAGACTTCAATAAGGTTCACCTCTAAGGTTGCAAGTTTTGAGGAAGATTTTCAAAACTGTTTGGCAACCAAATCCAGGTAGATATACAGTACTTACCCAAACCTTGTCCTCCAGTATTTACATACACTGGCTCAAGGTGATGGAAAAGAATTGTTTAGACCCTAAGGACATACTGCCTACTGCAGCTCCCTGATCGTATGTTAACAGGATGGGTGGTCTCAGTGACCAATAGGATGCTATAGTGGGCAGGTGTGGTAAATACAGGTGAATGCAGGTGTCCTTTATGTCTTTTAATAGAGAAGTGCAAACTGGCTGAATCCAAAGTGCAGCAGTGGACAGCAAACAATCTACATTCAGTTTACTCTGCACAAATAAGGAAAAGGGCACACTCTGCTTGCCACGGGATACTATACTGTGCACATAGCTATTGCACTTTTACCTATCATAATAAGTAAGCCAGAGAGTTTGGGAAAATGTTTTACTCTCTCAGTATAATGAACACATCTTTGTTATATTAGACAGAGCAATGTTATTGACACCGATACCCCTTCTTGAGATAACTGAAATTGCAAGCCTAGTTTTAGTTAGTACAGGATCTCAGCAGACCCCAGTGCTTTAAGCTCCCATTCAGGTTATAGAGATTAAAAGGAGATCTCGCTGATATCTCGCTTTCGTTCTCACTGTTGTCAACACTTTTACTCAGATGTAAAAAGCGAGCCATCAACACAAAGAAATACTCACATGAAAGCGAACAAATAATTCCCCCTCTTACCCCCAACCTGCTAACTAGTTCCAGGTATTTTAAACTGTTAGTATCATATAAATGGAATATTATGAGCTTGAGTTTCTATAGATGTGCATAACTTTATTGGTTATGTTTGCTCATATATTTGTATGGAAATGTTTTCATTAATTTATTTTAAAATACTTATTTACACAGAACACAGTCTTGTATTATGGATGTACAATTTTATAACATTTATATCTATTGTATATTTTGAAGAGTATTTTTTGCTTTTATCATGCTGGGTAAATATGGTGTTAGTAGAGAATCAATATAATAAACATTGCAAATAAACTCACAAAGGATGCTAATGAGGAGTACTCTTCTTATGGTGTACTTCATCTTACCGATTTCCATACATTTTTCAACTAGGGTTCAGGTGTCTGGAGAAAGACTGCCATATGGAGAGGCTCTCTCCTAGAGAGTGACAGCCCTAAAGAGAGATTGTTTTAGTGGGAGACACCTCTAGAGACAGGCTGAACCAAAGAAAGTAATAAAAAGTGAGATTCCCTTGGAAAACATGCAGTGAGGGAATGGGCATTTCTGAGATACTTCCAAGTGAACAGCCATGAAAAATGACTGGCATGTAGAGAAAGACTAATACTAACAAAGAGAGACTGCACTAGAGAGAGCCTGCCATGTGGAAAGAGACTGACATGTGGTGGTAGGCAGCCCTGGAGAAAGACTACATGGAAAAGATCTGCCATGTTGAAAGATACTATCCTAAAGCGCTAACTTTGTTGAAAGTGAGAGCTGCCATAGTTTAGCAGTGCTGTTGTGCATATCTGCAACATTGCACCAGCCAGACCTGCCTCTTCTTTTTACAGTGGGCATAGAAATATACCATAGATGTGTGTAAGTGCTGATGGCAAAAATAGCAATAAGGAACACCAATCAGGAACAGACTAGTTTTCTGGCCCCTCCAGAATCTGCCAGAAGAAAAGCTGTCTCTGGTATTACTTGAGGGCTAATATTATCACCTGTGAGCTGCTAAGCCTCAATCTGCACTTTTTGTTTAATATAGAAAAATTCTCAGTAATCTATCTAATGAATGAATGCCTATACTATATACCAGGGCTTCTTCTAAGCTCCAGTTCAGCTCAGGAGTTCACACAAATATACCCAGAGGTGTTAATTTACTGACTTACCCTAATTAAAGCTTTGTGTGTCTATATTTTCCCCATAAATTCAGTAGCATATTCTTGCACAGTTATATACTATACAAGCCTATGCTATATACCAGGGCTTCTTCTAAGCTCCAGTTCAGCTCAGGAGTTCACACAAATATATCCAGAGGTGTTCATTTACTGACGTACCCTAATTAACGCTTTGTGTGTCTATATTTTCCCCATAAATTCAGTAGCATATTCTTGCACAGTTACATAATGCATACATTTTTGGCAATGTTAATGCAGAATATAGATCATCTCTCATTCCAGTCAAGCAGAAGATGTAAAATACATCAAGCCATTAGTTATATACAAACCTGGCTTTTATTTACAGAAGGTCTTTCCTTTCCATTACTCAGTGTTCTTAATGTGTTATTATTATTATTGCAATCATGCTCCTTACATTAACATGAACATTTTCACAGTTGGCATACTAAGGGGTAAAAGGGTAAACATTATTATTAATGGGAAGCCACCAATAAAGTGTTATGAAAGCTTATGCTTGTTTAAACACAAACATGCCACGAGACTGATTTGTAAAAAAAAATTGTATTTTTAATTAAACATATATTATGAGGCTGAATGTATTGTTTAGTTTACAGAGGCTGTGCAACATGTCCATAGAAGGGATAATATCTCACCAATTAAAAACTATGGAAATATGTTTTTACTCCCTTCCATGACTCCACAACCTTTGATTTGGTTAAACAGATCTTCAGGTAAGCAGCTACATTACCTGCTTTATCTGGAAGAGGATTTGTAAAGCCCGGTGGGTGTGTTGCCCACTACTGTAGTTATTTCTTAAGGTGCCATTATAAATGAATTATACGATAACCCACCACACAAGCTGTCCCGTGTTAACACGCTCTGTGGCAATGTGCCGTACAATGTGTGGTTTACTGCATGATACCTCAACACGTAGAACTGAATGGGGCCTGAAAGAGTCCCATTCAGGGCAAAGTAACAGCATCTCTTTAACAACTTGTGTTGTCTGGGAGGTTTTTCTTAGTTTTTTTTGCTATAGTTCTCTGTAAAATAAATCCAAGGACAGTACAAACACCGCCCGAAATGACCCATTTTTGGGAAGTAGACACCACAAGGTAATCTGAAATTTTCCACAGTTTTGGGGAAATGAAGAAACATGATGGTATTGAGGGGGTTAAAACAAGAAGCTAGGTAATGGTGTTCTAGATACAGCACATCAGGTTATACACAGAGAGCTCAGGAGGCGAAGCGGTTAATGTACAGGTCACATACAGCGGAAGGATGGAGATGAAAGGGTTAATGTGTAGGTTGTAATGAGAGACAGGATAGAGATCATATGTGTAGTAGAGGAGGGGGGTAAAAGGGTTAAAAAAACTACCAACATTGCTGCTGATGACTCCTATATTTCCCATTCATGACTACTACTATTTCCTCTCCTACCTCCGATAGTAGTAGTGACCAGTCACAGGTGTCACATGCTACAGAGCTGCTTGGATAAGCTCTGTACACTGTCCAAGTATACCCAGCTATCTCATAGCAAAATACCCTATGGGAAAGCATGTGACCTCCTCCCATGATGCAGTTGTCGAGTCTTGGATCTAATTGTCACACTTTCATGTGAGAGAGGGGTTGACATTAGGGTTGGGCTGGATGTTCAAGTCGAACGTGAGTTCAACTCGAACATCGCTAGTTTGTGTGTTCACCGAACACACGAACCATAAGGGCCCCTGAAAGCCCCACAAGGCAATGCGCCTTGTGAAGCCATAATTGGCTAAAGGCTTGCACCTGACCACAGGTCAGATGCAAGACTTTGCCCAATCAAGGCTCAGTACTCTGTAAGACAGGGATTTCAAAACTGCGGCCCTCCAGCTGTGGTGGAACTACGAATCCCATGAGGCTTTGCTATATTCTCACAGGCATGACTCCCGGAGAGAGATGCTTCATGGGATTTGTAGTTTCACCACAGCTGGAGGGCTGGAGTTTGGACATCCCTGCTGTAAGAGCCATGATTGGGCAAAGTCATGATGACTTTGCCCAATCATGGCTCACCTGTCAGATGACGTGAAACTGTACATAGTTGGGTGGAGCTAGGGGCCACCGCTAGCTCCGCCCAATAGTTTATGCTTTCCCACTATCTGTCAAAATGCCATTATGCCGTGGGCGTTTGTCGCGAGTGAACGGGACGGCGGTCGTCGTTTTAAAAAAAATTTCAATTTATTTATATTGTTTTATTCTTTATTTCGTCGAGTCGTCGTCGTGGACAATGCTGGACGTCGTGATTGACCCTGTATTACGTCGATGGATCCATTTTTTTTTTTTTTTTTACAATAGAGGACTTTGTTGTGTTTTTTAATTTCAATTTTATTTAACCCTTAAGTGAATGGGTAGGGGTACAAGTAGGGGGTAAGGGGTACCCTGATGTCAATAAGCCCCCTGCCCGCACCCCCACAACCAACACCCCGGAGCTTTTGGGGGAAAAGGCCCTTGTCCCCATCCGCACAGGGACAAGGTGTTTTTCCAGGGGCGACCCCGGAAAAGCACCCTCCCAGTGCCGAGGGCATGTGGCCTGGTATGGGAGGGAGGGGGGGGCGCTCACTCGTCCCCCCCTTTCTGGCCCTGCCAGGCCTATGCTCGGATCAAGGGTCTGGTATGGAATTTTAGGGGGGACCCCACTTTTTTCCCCCATTTTTGGGGGTGGGCTTTCTCAAAATTCCTACAAGACCCTAAGGGCGCCTCCGTATGACTTTAAGGGTGGACCCCACACACTTTTTTTTGTTTTTTTTTGTACATGGGGTCCCTCCTTAATATTCCTACCAGACCTTAAGGGTCTAATATGACTTTGAGGGGGAACCCCACACACTTTAAAAAAAAAAACATTTGGTACCTCCTTACATTCCTACGAAACCTTACGGTCTATGCAGAAAGTACCCCCTAAATGGAAAGTGCACACACAAAATGCTTCCAAAATTTTGAAAAAAACAAACCACTATATATATATAGAAATACACATGTAAAATGCATATTAAAAAGCATGCATTTTAAAGTACAATGGCGCTCGATATACTCAGTATTTTCCATTATGACATGTGGCCAGAGTCAACTGATTATTCTGTATTATTGTCCATTTTGGATTAAAGGAGATCGCCATGAATAGGCCAGGATTGTACCAAGACTTATTCATAGAGAGCTTTGCTCGGTCACTTTCTGCCCCTTTCTAAATTTGATAGGTGGCTCAGGAAGGAGGCTCAGGAAGCAGGGGCGGGGGAAAGCTTAATTTAAGATTGCACATAATTTCTACTGTCTATAGCTCTGGATGTAGTGATATTTAAAATGCTATTTCTGCCTTTGCATTTTTTAATAATAATTGCTCACTTTGACTTGTGGAATTTTGTAAAGGTTTATTATAAGCTCATAAGGAAAGTGGATCAAACCAAAGCAAAAATCCAGCTGTATTATTTTAATGTTACCCAGAACCTGCCTCTGAGGCCCATTGAATTAGAGCACAAATAACAATAAAACTCAGCCAAGTGTAGTAACTTCAAGCAACCATTTACATTACATATTATTGGCTTAGAGCAGTTATATAGATTGTAGCTTTTGGATATAACCTTTCTAAACCAATCATACTCTACATATTTTGTTTTCTGCCCATCAAATAAGATAAACTGAAACAAGATGTTCTGCAATATCCATGCCTCTAAGTGGAGCAAACAACAAGAATGTGATGACTTTTTCAGAAAAGTCCCAATGAAGCCTCAAGGAGCTAAGAAAAACACAAATGTTGTCTTTTAAGCATTTCAGGAAACAGGAGGTAAGGAAATGCTTTTCCTCTGTTCTTGTATTTGAAAGTTAAAACCCAATACATCTGTCAGCACTGTCTTGGATTCCGTGATATTCTAGATAGGGAACACTGAATGCAGTCATACTATACTGTACTGCTGTCAAGGTCAAGCATTTATTAATATATGATCTTCACTTTGCCTATTGTTTAACCTTGTTAAGAATTACAGGACCTATTTTTAAACATATGTAATGAGGATACCTGCCATGCATTTAAATAAAGGAAAATGTTTTGATAAAATGTTATGCAATGGAATGTGCAGGGAATTAGGGAAAGACTATGCTCCTGTCAATACCCTGGAGCAATCAGTGACTTATTTTCCAGGAACATCACAACAAACGTAGTAATCTTCTGCAGTGACATTTATCTGTTGACGAGTTTACTGTTCCAGTGTAGAGAGAGGAAGCTTCAGACAATCAGAAGGAAATGGGCCATCTGCAGATTGGTTGGTGGGGTAAACTGCAGCTTTGTTTGGCATTCGCACTTGAGGTCTATTTACAACTACCGACCATTTGTAGCATCAATCCCAGGTCACTAGCTGATGCCCGTTTAATAACGTATTTGAGGCACCTTCGCTTTACCATTTTACATGGAGTATGGTCTGTGAAAAAGAGAACCCCACTGACACATATAGGCATGACAATTTAGTCATTCACTCTATCTGGCTTGAGGTTTTGTGCCAAAATGAGTTATTTCTTTTGTTAGCTGATTTAGCTCTGTGGTGTTGGTGGAACAGGGATTTGGTTCTGGTCACTTGCTCTAACCTTTAGAGTGCTTCTTATAATTAGATACCCATTAAATGGTGCAGCATAGGGATTAGCTTCGGGCTCGGGTGAACCATAAGCACAACCCAAACACAGCCTGTTCACAGTGGGGTATATTTGCCAATTCACTCAGCCGAACCTCCAGTTGATGCTTCCCACCTATTTGTATAAAATTGTAAATAAGCCAGTAAGCATCCCAAGTTATGCAATAATGGGCTGGAACACATTTTGTCAATTGCATCACAGAGCATCCGCAGCTAGTTTGTTGACATTCAGCAGCCAATGGGAGCTGTCATTTGCAAGGGGATTAGCAACACGACAGCATTGTGGTTATGGTGGATCATTGGGGCATCTCTCTTCATGGCCAATGGATCTTAGTTGCTTGATTATGTGAGTGACTTTGGATTTACATCAGGGGCATTTTACATTTTTCAATTAAAGGACTTTTTATATGGTGTTTGTATTTGTATTTATTAATTTATTTATTTTGTTAATTATTTACCACTTACTCATTCATGTAGGAAGGAGGGCCAGATATCTGAGGGCTCCTTTATTCTAAAGCGGCCTGTCAGATGTTAAGCCCTCCCCACAGACCCCCACATCCCCCAAGCTGAGAACGTGGGATGAGGCCTTTGATCGCATCAACATGAGGACAAGGTGCCTTGCTTTGTTGCTCCCCCCTGCAGGTTACCCTCCCAATGTTAAGGGCATGTTGACCTGTATGGTTCAGGAGGGGGGAGGAGGCTCACTAGATGCTTACTGCCACCCCCCTCATAGTTCTAGCCGACCTGTGACAATGAGACTGTCACAGGTCGGCTCAGTAGATCGGGAAGTGAGTGAACACATACCGGCTCACTTCTCGATCCTGTCACGGCTCTCTGCTGTGACAGGCGAGGGACTGGATTCCCCCCTCCTTGCTCCGATCCTACAGCGCTGACTGGCGGAACGGACGGGGGAGGGGGCGGGTACAGCTGGCTCTGCCTCTAGATAGGCAGAGCCAGCTGTCACTCACACAGCTGGGCGGATCCAGACATAATTGTCTGTAGCTCGCGGTATACTGAACTTAGGGTGACGGGAGGACGCTAGTTTGTGTCCTCCCGTTACCCTAAGGAGGACTATGGGGAAAAGCCCTAACCCCCATAGTTCTCCTTTAAGCTCTGACTCGGTTGGCTAGGAGTTCGCCAGTTTATTTATTTCATTTTTTACTGGAGTTTTAATATTTTAGATATTTATGGCATTTATGATTAAAGCTGAACTCCAGGTAAGCAGCTATATGCAGTATGTGACCTGTTTTATCTATCAGAGGAGTTGTAATTCTGTACAGCTCACTACAAAGCCTGTGGATGTGTTGCCCACTATTGTAGGTGTTTCTAAGGGTGCTATTCTAAATGAATGACACCACATAACACTTTAGATTTCTGTTATTCCTCATTGCCTATACATCAGCCATACAGGATCAAAAAGAATATAGGATGACAATAGAGTGTATATTGTATAGCTTGGCCCTTTTTTGGATGATAGGATACCATTATAACAGGTAAGTGCTTGAGATGTCTGGTGCTCACATAAATATGCATGCTTTTAAGATTGATTGACCAGAAAAAATCTTAAAAGATTCATTATTTTTTTAAATAACCAACCCCACACCTCACACACAAAAGAAGCAGTTAAGCCATCAAAATTATTTTCCATAACTGAGAAAATATATATTTTTTCTGTAAATGATCCGTTTATTTTACAAAACAAATCACTAAAAAGACATGGAGGTCATGCGAGGGCAGAGCCTTTTCAATACTACAACTAGTAACCCAAACAGTGAGTGTGTGAGACAGATATAGGGGAGGTATCAGGAGAGATCGGATGACCTGACTCCCTCACACTGCACTATTCCTGTGATTGAATGCCTAAAGGAAGGGACTGTCTGTGGAATGTGTGTTCCATTTACAGCTTAAACGTCTGTATCAGTACCAGTCATTTATTTTGTCAAACCGTGTTGATAATATTGTTGCATAAGGGAGATCCTCTGCCAAAGGCCATATCAGTAAAGTCTATAAATATAGTAATACAGTGATTCTTTCAGTACATCCTGCACAATAACTGTGAAACTAGTCTTTTTCTACTTTCTCATATTGAGTGATCTTTCCACTGCTACAATTACATGTTATCTCTTTATTCCTTAGCTCCCAAATGTATCGCTTTTAGAGGAACTGCATCCCTATTGGTATCAAATCCTTCTGCCCCTCCTTTCTTTTGTCTATCTCTTTATTCTATTGTATGGTCCACTAAAAAAATGCACTATTTAAATATCAAAAGTGTTATACTACAGGAAACCTTCCGTGCGGTCTCTGAACTATTGCATTTGTTATTGTAAAATATGAAGAAAAGAATGTTGCTAAAAAAGGCAAAAGCTTGTTTGACCACTCATTTTTTTTTGTATTCATTATTTGTGATCCACATAGCTGGAAGCATGGTAGTGCTGTGTCCTCTGTCTACATAGTTTGTGCTGCAAGGGGTTATTTTAAGAAACTTGGGAGGCATAATATTCCTCATTAATTCTGAAAGATGTTAATATGAGAGTTACACAAATCAGTTGCTAGCACTATTTTTTTAACATGTTAGGTGAAAAAGAATGGATCACATAGATGCCTGTTTCATTTATAGAATGGCTATTAAGAATGTGCAGTACCAAACTGTTCTTCATAAACACCAGAGTATTTTTTCCCTGTCACCCAGATTCAAATCCAGAGCATGGGCAGAACGGAAGTAACTCCAGTTCTTGGTAAAGAGGTGATCCTGAAATTTAAATCATATTAGAATATTTTGGCAGTTGAAAGTCCCAAAAGCTTTCTTGGAGAAATGGGCCAACACTGTTTCTCCCATATATCTGGTACTGCTATTGCCTAAAGATCCTTAGCTTGACTGTCAGTGCTACCGGGTCTCACCGTTCTATCAGTAGTCTAGTATTGTTGATATTTTTTTAAAAAGCGGCTTATCTTTTTTGCCACATCGTCTCATCAGGCATGGCTTTCAGGCACTTCCTCAAACCATTCTGCATAATTTTGCAATCATTTTCTGGCTTGTAATTCACACTTTTTTGAAGCAAGCCTGGTGTCTCGTTGACTTCAGTGGGACTCCCAGTTCAATTCTGAACGGTTCACAAATATTTTTACAAGTTTGATTAACCATAACTGATCAGACTTTTCACAAGTTTGTGCATCCAAAGTTTTTTAAAAACACTTGAGGGCTTCAGTTAACCAACTGACTTTTCATTCCAGGCTTCTGTGAATCTCACAGCTTTTAAAACAAGAAAGCCTAAAGCTACTCTGTTACCAACTAACTAAACATTTTAAATAATGCTGCATGGAAATGAGGGACATTTTAATGTCTCATTGTTCTGCTGCCCAAACCACTAACCTCGGTTGTTTTGATGAGATTGGGCTGTTGAAGCATCTGCATCCAACACTTCCAGAAAGGTTCAGATACCTGGCCCCCTCTGCACTAAGTTGTCTTATCTTTTGGCGCCTAGGTCACTACAGGACACAGCAGTGACATTGGAGCCAGCAGATGGATTCACAGCCGGAAGTGTTAGATGCAGAGGATGCTTCAGCAGTCCAATCTCTTTATGATAGACAAGATCGGTGCCATGGACAGTAGGAAAGGTACGTTTTAAAAGCCTTAATTTCCAGACAGACATTTTTATTATTTCCGTTAGGTAGTGAAAAAAGGTGCTTTGACGTGGCCCTCACACATGTACTGGAAGTGTGTGTGGTTGAGTGTAGGAGTTGGGGCTATGGATACCACTACACTGTGTCATCCACACTACATCTAAATGATCAGTTTAAAATACACATACTTAAAAAATTAAAATTTGCACTTTTTTTGATTCTTGCTGTACCATATACAGAT